>NC_134411.1:78847628-79147628 GCF_038048845.1 Mixophyes fleayi | reverse complement strand
GCCTGATGATACATCCTGCGACCCTCTGTTACATAAATTATTGGTCACAATATTTGTTTTGAACTTTGTGATCTTCACCCACTATCCAGGGATTATATCGGGTCACCCTCCAATATAGCGCATTATTTTTTGTAATATTTGTATTATTACATTATTGTTACTTCCCACCACTGACATCTCATTCCAATTTACAGTTATCGTTGTTGACAGCATGTCACGAATCTATAGAATATTTAGTGGATCCCTGTTCTCTGTTAATGAGTGGTACTCATTCAGGAGCGTGGAGTCTAACGGGTAGGGGGTTTTCACCAGTGACCCCCGCAAGGACGTATGGGCTTAGCTGCCCCTATCCCGCAGGTCGCGGCCTCCCAAATGAGAGACAGAGAAGTAGTGGAGCTTGAAACACAGGTTTTGATAACTCAAGGTAATGGCAAGAGAATCACTGGTATAGCAACAGTTCAAACAATCAATGAGTGGTTTAAAAATAACTGGTTTATATTTGGTAACTCATGGTAACAACAGGAGCATCAATGATACAGCAACAGTTCAAATAGTCAATGGAGATGATAGAACTAGCTGGCTTGCAATTAGTAACAAGAATAACGGCAGGAGAATCATGATACAGCAGCAGCTCAAATAGTCAATAAAGATGATAGATGAAACTAGCTGGCTTGCAGTTGGTAACTCAGGATAACAACAGAGAAATCACTGATACAGCTGAAGTTCAAACAGGGCAAACGTGGAATAGAACTTTAGCTGATCCATACATGATAATTGTAACTACAGGTAAGTTACTGGTTCCAGCGACAGTTCAATATGCACATAATAAGGAAGGAGAACTTAGCTGATCAGTAAGTGGTGATTCCAATAACAAGTGAGTTACTTGTATAACGGCAGTCCCAGCGTAGAAGCAGCGATGGAGTTGAGCTGGCTGATCCGTGAATAGCGATTCTGTCCACAGGTGAGTTTGCTTGTTACAGCGGCAGTCCCAGCGTGGAAGCAGTAGTGGAGTTGAACCGGCTGATCTGTGAATAGCGATTCTGGTAACAAGTAAGTTTGCTTGTTACTGCAGCAGTCCCAGCATGGAAGTAGTAGTGGAGTTGAACCGGCTGATCTGTGAATAGCGATTCGGGTAACAAGTAAGTTTGCTTGTTACAGCGGCAGTCCCAGCGTGGAAGTAGTAGTGGAGTTGAACTGGCTGATCTGTGAATAGCGATTCGGGTAACAAGTAAGTTTGCTTGTTACAGCGGCAGTCCCAGCGTGGAAGTAGTAGCGGAGTAGAGCTGGTTGATCCAAATGAACAAAGCAAGGCACAACGGAGGAGATAAACCAACAGGAGCCTAATCCCATAGGAAGAGTGTGTAACTCAAAGAACAGGCAATCAACAGAGGGACCATGGGAGGTTTAAATAGCCCTCCATATTCCTATGCACCAATGGGAACTGGAAGAGGTAACAAATAGAGGCAACAAGCAGCACATGCGCAGAACCAACCACATAGGAGCCTTGACACGAAGTAGTAGCCTGGATCAGCGCTTCCAGGAAGGCGGTAACAATGCCAGTGTTAGGAACTCCCAAGTCAGCACAGTGAAACTCGGGAACTACTCTGAAGGCCAGATGTTCGCTGGAGCCCCTAGTGGTGGGGACAGACTGGGCTGCGGGCCGACCGAGGGTCGAGTAATGTATACTGACTTAAGGAGTTCCCAGAAGTGGAGTGATAGGTGGACTGTAGTATAAGAAGAATCCTAGGTCAAAAGGTCACAGGCACAGATGCAATATTCAAGGGCAAGCGAAGGGTCAAACTCACAGGCAGAGAAGCAAAATCCGAATTCCAGGCAAAAGGTCAAGGTCAGAAGAGAAGGGTCACAGGTCCAATAACAAGCAGGGGTCAAAACACGGGTAGTCAAATCCAAGGTAGCAGGAACCAAAAATGGATAGCACAAGCAGGCAGCAGGACTGAGGACAGAACGCTATAACCGGCAGTGAGGCTGCAGACCTCACTGCCTTAAATACCAGTAACAGCCAATCAGAGCTTAGCTCTGATATCACATGAGCAGGTTCTGATAGCCACAATTAATTAGCCCACAGGCTTGTGAGTGTTCCTGCGCATGCGCCCGGCTGTCCCCAGCTGCCGGGACGCAGCGCTACTACTGCTGGCGTCCGACTGTTGCCTTGGCAACGGTTGGGTGGTTTCCGGAAGTGACGTCCCGGTCGCCATAGCGACGGCCGGGACGCCTGCAAGAGGAAGGTAAGAGTTGCGGCGGTGCCCGCGGCCGCCGCGACTGCTGACAGCCAGAACTTATCTATGGGACAGCGTGTGACATAGCATTTATCCTTGTTAGTTCTATTGTATCCTTCTTTTTGCTTTTACCTCTTGTCTAGTATTACCTACCCGTTGTGATATTCTCTGGCTTAGGTACTGATATACCTAAGTGCTGTCCCACCACTTTAATCACACTTTCATACTATCTACTACCACTCACCACTCCTGACCGCATCCAGAGCGCTTATTATATATTGTTCCATATTTTATAAATCATTCAGGAGGTGATTAATCCTCTTATAAGTAGAGATGCTCATGCTTAGCATTTCGAAACCAACCCCCCCCCCCTGAACATCACCAATCCGAGTGCCGAGCTGAGCCAACTCTGTACTTTCCCACTTCCTCAGATCTGAATCGAGGCAAAACGTCATCGTTGCGATGTCGGATCTCGCAGGTTTTGGATTCCATAAGTACCTCCCTCCCCAGGAGATCCAGCGCCATTGCTCACACAGAAACAGGAGTGGTAGCAGTGTTCTTGTCACTCTCTATTCTCCAGTGACATTACTCATACAGAAACAGGAGTGGTAGCAGTGTTCTTGTCACTCTCTATTCTCCAGTGACATTACTCATACAGAAACAGGAGTGGTAGCAGTGTTCTTGTCACTCTCTATTCTCCAGTGACATTACTCATACAGAAACAGGAGTGGTAGCAGTGTTCTTGTCACTCTCTATTCTCCAGTGACATTACTCACACAGAAACAGGAGGGGTAGCAGTGTTCTTGTCACTTGACAAAAATTGACTGGAAATGACTGGAAATTAGTGTTATTGAGGTTAATAATAATGTAGGAACAAAAAAAGAGCCAAATTATGTGATTTTAGCATTTTTTAGCAATTTAAAAAAACAAATACAGATCCAATACCAAAACACATGAGGGCGGTTTTGCCAAAACCAAAACCAAAACACGAAGTTAATACAGATCCAAAACCAAAATCAAAACACTGGGGTCAGTGAACATCCCTACTTATAACTAGCAGCTCGTACTATACATGTAGCCCCCTATACATGTAAGAAAAACAATGCTTAATATTAAAAGAACAGCTCATCCAGGAGACACAGCTTGTGTCCATTTTCCTTAAGCAACAAAGGCTTCTCCTGTGCAATGGTATCACAAAGCCATAGTTATCCCTGCAGAAATTCACAATATCACTTAAACCAAGAAGGTTTATATTTCTTTAAAACTGACCAACACATGATTTTAGGATTAACCCTCATGTAAAGACAAACCTAAATAACAGCCTGATCTAATACATATCATGTGTTCTGAGAATTGTCATCCTGGTAAAAGGACAAACCTTGATGTTTGATGTTATATCTGCCCTGCGACCAAGAGCTAGCTATCGCTTCTGACATTTAAAATAGAAGTCCACTGCCTGCCATTCACGTTTAAAGACATGAGATCTACTGTACATAGAAAGACAGAGATGGACAGGATCGGTATTTACTTTCTGAAATTCTTAACCTGTAAAATATTGTAACCTTTTATGCGTTTGTAATATTTTTCAAATGCCAGAATTATGAAAGGTAATAAAATACCTTTGTTATATCTTGTAAGTCGAAAAATGTATTTGAAATTTTACAATATGCATTGTATATTGGATATTGGCGGAAGGGGAGGTGAAGGAATAGGGGGAGAAATGGGGGAAGGTGCCATCATGCATGTCGAGCGAAAAAGAATAGGACATTACATCAGGCCATGTATGAGGGATAAAATACAATTAAATTAGCATCTCGTACATTATCATGTATTCCCAATAAAATAAGGCGCAGGAACAGGCATAGATATAGATGGTGGGTAATGGGTGAGGCACACAGGAGAGCAAGTAAAGAGGGAAAAGGGGGGTAACAGGGATGAATTTAGGGGCACATGGTGTGAGTGATCAAAGAAAACATATCATGGAAAGGAGAATGGACACATGGAAAATATAAGGGAAACGTGGGGAGACATTATGGAAAGTTGAAGGAACTCAAGAGATATGAGAGAATATGTAGGTACACAAAGGCATGAGAGAGATGTAGATACATGATAACTGGGAGAGAGGTGAGGGGACACAGAGCTGATAGCATTGCTTAATTTAATATGTTTTATATTGTGTAGTGTTAAAAAGCATCTAAAACATACTTGCCAACTCTCCCAGAATGTCCGGAAGACTCCCGCATTTCGGGTGAGTGTCACGGACTCCCGGGAAAGTGTGGCAATCTCCCGCATCTGGCCACTTCACTAGGAATTGGGCAGAATTAAGGCCAAAATGATGCGATTTTGGAGCCCCGCCCCCTGCACGCCCACCTGCCCCAGGGAGGCTCCCGGACACCAACGCCAGAAAGCTGGTAAGTATGATTTAAAATTTATTTTATACTATAAAAATCCCTAAAGTATCGGAGGCCTAGGCGGCTATACACTTTACATTTCCGTAGCAGCACTTCTAAATTTCCACTATGACCACTGAGTATATCTGTTATGTGTAACACCCCCCTAGTGGTGTTCTAGTAAAACCCTGCACTTCAGTGAATACAGGAGGGGTCACCTAGAGGGTAAACTAGAAGTTCATAAAAAGTTACATAAACTGGTTACCATGGTGATAACCCAGCCCAGCCTGTGAGACTGAGTGAAAGGAAGGAGGGGCTGTCATTAAAAAGAGATAGAGAGAGAGAGAGAGGAGACACAGGAGAGGAGAGATGGTAGCTGGGGACCTGGTGGAAAAAGGGGTGGAAGCTCCCAGGCTCCCCCAGCATTCCCTGGAAGTCTGAGCATGGTGACTGCACCAGGGCAAGGAATGTGTGCCCTGGATGAGGGGGAGAACTCCATGTCACTATAGAGAACCCAAGAGAGAGGGAGACACTTCGCATGGAAGAGGCCCTGGAGTGAGGGCTGCTACAAGAGGCAAGGTAGCAGCACAGTGGCGTAGTGGTTAGCACGTCTGCCTCACAGCATTGGGGGTCATGAGTTCAATTTCCGACCATGGCCTTATCTGTGTGGAGTTTGTATGTTCTCCCTGTGTCTGCGTGGGTTTCCTCCGGGTGCTCCGGTTTCCTCCCACACTCCAAAAACATACTGGTAGGTTAATTGGCTGCAATAAAAAATAAAAAAATTGACCCTAGTCTCTCCCTCTCTGTCTGTCTGTGTGTGTGAGTGTGTGTCTATAGTAGGGAATTTAGACTGTGAGCTCCAATGGGGCAGGGACTGATGTGAATGAGTTCTCTGTACAGCGCTGCGGAATTAGTGGCGCTATATAAATAAATGATGATGATGATGATGATGAAGGTAGCTGTATTGTCAGACCCTGAGGCTGAGAGTACACAGAGTGACATGTCAGAGCACAGGAGACATCATCCCCGCAGAGGAGGGATGAGCTGCAGTTGAGAGGTACACAGCATGTGTCAGAGCTGCATGGAGGAGAAGCTGCATGCCTATTAGCATCCATGTGAGTGCCCCTGCAGGGGAGGGTGATCTGCAGTGAGTATGGAGTGTAAGAGACCTATGATTTATGTTATTTAACATCTGGATAACATTAAGAACTGTGCAGGAGGAGTAATAAGATATTTGCAACCATATTCGTATTGCTCATTAAGAACTGTGCTGGAGAGAGTAAGGAGATGTATATATTTTCTGTATTGCTGCAACCATTATGATTATCGTGCTGGAGGAAGAGGAGTGTATATAAAAGTTCAGTTTGTGATAGAGATGGTCTGGCGCCCAAATTATTGAGACTTTTATTACACTGCACCACAAAGTGACATTACCTGTGTCCTACTAACTACAAAGAAACACCTGCATGTGCAGGGACCCCCTGATCATTTACACCCATGCCCATCAGCTAGCCAGTGCTTGAGAAGGAGGTGCATTGTGTACCCTTTGCACCTCATACTACACACAGTGACAGGGGGTTACATATGCTCTTTTGAGAAACCTAACATGGTACAGTCTGTAATAGGGCAAATATAATGTACAGTTCTTAACACACGTACGTCTATCACACCACATTCTTAATTACTTCCTGGATGTTAGTCATAATGCTAGTTAGCTGAGGGCAGTCATGTAGACAATTGTAATCTCAGTGAGCTCTCAAATTCCTTCTAGTGACATTGCTTTAAAATGACTTCACACCATTTGCTAATGTCACAAAAAACTTGCTTTTGGCAGCACATGGGATATACATACTTACATATTATACAAACTTACCGACTTTTTAAGCTTCCCCTCCGGGAGATTCCATAGGAGTGTTAAGGTGTAAGGACGGAAGGTGATGGGGCGCGGTGATTCACATAATTTTGGCACCGCCACCATGACACAATGACGTGAGAGCACTATTTTGCCACAGAGGGGCAGAGCCAAAATGACGCATTTCAGCTGCGAGTCCGGGAGACCTACCTGGAATTCGTGACTATAATATTATATTATTATTATGGTGTAATTTTTTTCACAATTTTACTATCCTTATTTTTTTATTTTTTTTATATCTGTTTATTGTACTGAAACGACAGTAATCATACAATGACATACATTGACATGAAGATATACAGTGAACTGTACAAGTGAAATTTTTCTCTGTGTTGTTACTTTCAAATTAAATTTTAAAAAATTTTAAGGGGGGAAAATAATGAAAAAGAAAAGAAAAGAAATTCCCAAAATTCTGATTGACCTATTACCATACATTAGCACAGATGCTATTATTTTGCTGTATATTTACCACAACAGAAGAAGGTAGAAGATAGGGGGGAGGGCGGGAGGGGGGGGGGGGGGGCGCTGTGGAATACATGAGCACAAATTAAATCACAAAGATCGTAAGGTTACAGAAAGCTACAGTCCATCACGTATCACTGCAACCGCCTCAAGAGAAACCACTTTGTTCCTTCAAATACCTTCATAATTTGATTTCATGTGTGCAGGGCCGGTGCAGCAAGGTCTCTAGACGCCCTGGGCAAAGTTTCAGCATACCCCCCCCCCCCCCCCCCCATACCCTCCTGCCAGGTCTCACACACAATTAATTTATTATTAGTGTAACGGCCTTACCTGGTTTCGTTCGGATCACCTGCCAGTTACGCCCCTTCTTCAGCAACGTCTGTCCACACCGCTTGAGTCTAGCGGAGAAAGCACAACAATTGCTGGAGTGCAACAATCTGTAGGGGAAGGAAGGGGGGTGTCCGAGGTGACAGGCAGAAGTAGAGACCCAGCACTCTATTCCCATATCCGACACCTCAATTTGCTCTGGGTCTGGGCACGGGGGTACACATATTCGAGGCAGGGAAGTATCCCACCCGAATATCTTACCCACGGATGTACCAGTGAGGGCCCCACCAAGAGAAAGGCGAAACCACACAATGACACTCACGCATAGTCTCTGTCTCCTCTTGCTGGTCGTCTGTGACTCCCAATATTGGCGCCTAGAAAAGGACGACACACAAAAGTCCACCAACAGGGCTATCTACAGGCTACTGCCAGTTATAACAATACAACAGCAGCGCCCTGGTCCTAAGTAGATTCTATTTGAACGGTATGCTGCGCAACTTTAACTCCTTTCACTAGGTGTAGTGTACTGCCCTAACTACAAACCCCACAGTTCACAATTCCAAGAGACCAATACACAGAACACAGACAAACAGGTACAACAACAGATACCAAAATCCTACCTTTTTTTTTTTCCCAAAACGTTTTATTTGCATTTTCAAACATAGTAGACATTCAGAAAATGGCATATGGTTCTCAAATATTAATATGCATCATAAACAAAAAGTATATGCATCAGATTACAGGGCGATAAGAAAACTAAAAAATTAAATATTCAAATTGTTACAGAGTTGGCCACATAGAGCGATCATCTACTTGTTAACAGACGTAACTTAGCATAACCAAACTCTAAATCAGAATCAAGGTCAAAGCATTTGGCATCCGACGCTTGTCTCTCTACATTGCTTATATTATATTTTGTGACTTGAAAAATGTATTTGAAATTTTACAATGTTCATTGTATATTGGATATTGGCGGAAGGGGAGGAGGTTAAGGAATAGGGGGAGAAATGGGGGAAGGTGGCATCATGCACGTCGAGCTAAAAAGTATAAGACATTACATCAGGCCATGTATGAGAGACTTGAGAAGTTATTCAACCAGAGCCATTAATCATCTGAACCCAAACACCCATACAAAGACCACTTAGTGAGTTCAAAAACTTTGAGAATGTCATCCTGTATTGACTTTGGCCAAAAGCCTACCTTTAATGGGGCCTGACTCCAGGATCATAAAAGGGGAAAATCACCAGAAAAGCCCACCTTCTACCCCAAGTGTACAAGAGAGAGCACAAGTGTGGGCCTGGGAAAGGGTCGCCCGATGGCTTTTTATAGACATAGTCTTCATCGGCATCTTCATTCTTGATCAAGCCGGTCTTTGTCTCTCGATGCTGACGGACTGGACAACTACCACTTGCCTGTTGTAGCAGAAATTCGTAAGGAAAGTTAAATTTTTACTCTTCGTGTTTTAACTTTTGCAAATTTATAGACTAGTTCTTTCAGATCAATTTTTTGTGCAATCTCATGTTCTATTGACAACAAAGAGAGTCCAACAAGTCTGTCTTGCATCATTGTAGATTGCGTATAAGTTTTTATCTACTGTAAATTTGAAAAGCTTCGCTCAACACTGGTCACGGATACAGGGAGGGTCAAGAAGATACGAAAAGCAATTCATGTACTGGTGACAATATCTGTCAGGTCATTGTTATACACAAAGTTTAATACATCTTGTGGAGATGTACGCTGTGGAGCTCGTCTTGCAATACCTTGCAATTCACTGCACAAATCTATACAACCAATATCTTTGGAGTCCCCATGTTGTAAAGCTTGCTTTAACTTGCAGCAATCTTCCATAATTTCCTTTGATGTTCTATTCTGCAAACTGTGAACATCATAGAGGAAGCCAAACACAGAACTAATTTCATTCATCTGTGCGAATCTTTCTTCTACTGATTGTATTGCTGTATCAAGGACAGCAAAATAAAAGTTGATTTTGAATTTTTCCCCTGGGCTCAGAATTGGCTCATCATCCACTTCATAGGTGAACTGCTTCTTCTCTCTACTAATACGAGCTGGCTCTGGTTCAAACAGTGCTGGTATCCCAAATTCTCAGCAACTGTACGGGCATTTACCAGTGGTTTTGCAAACCCTTTGTTACTCCTGGAGTCTTCAAGAAATTTCTTTGTCACCTTCAGTTGTGTAATGGCACTGTGTATATTAAATTCCTTTGACTGAAGCAGTTTGCTACTCATATTGACCTCCGACAACATGTTATACCACAGGACAATAGAAACTACAAACTTGAAAGTAGAAATGCCTTTTGCAAGACCTTGTGCCTCTACTCTTGAGGTATTGCCAGACACTCCTGTTAGGGTAGTGTCCTCAGAGATCTCAATTAGGGCATCATAGATATCCCCTAAGTAAAAGTGAAGAGGTTCCAAGGCATCAATTCGACTTTCCCATCTTGTGTCACTTAATGGTTTCACGGGAAGAGTAGATAAATTGCGCATTAGAACTTCCCAACGACGTGTTGATGCAGAGAAGTACACATACACATGTTGTACTAGGTTAAAGAAAGATGTGACCTCCAAACACTTGGCAGCATCATTTACAACCAAATTCATAGAATGTGCACTGTAAGGAACAAACAACGCTCGTGGGGTAACAGCCAAAATAATTCGTTGCACACCACTTTGTTTACATTTCATATTACTTCCATTATCATAACCTTGACCACGTAGGTTTTCAATAGGTAATGACATCTCTTGTAACTGGTTAAGGATAATGTCCGTAATACCAGCACCACTTGTTTCCTTTAGTGGCAGAAATCCTATAAAATGTTCCCTGATACTTCCCCCATAACCCTCTGGGAAGCCCATAAGGCAGTAGTATGGGGCCATCTTATTAGCATGGCCTCACGCCGTAAGAAGTTGGCCATCTCCAAACGTGCATCATTAACTATTCAACTCCAGACTCTGGAGAGACAGCATAAACTATCCCCAGATGAAGAGGTACTGACCAAACTTCTAAAGGTGAGATCGGATTTGAACCTCCTTCTCTCTTAATCCACTGCTTCGGCCCTGAAACGGCTAAGGCAGACATTCTATGAGAAGGGAGATAAAGCTGACAGAATATTAGCCACCCGTCTGAGAGCTCAGAGATCTCAAAACAACGTCATGGCCGTGAAGTCTTTTTCTGGCTCACCCATTTACAGTCCTGACCAGATAGGGCGCGAGTTTCAAAAATTGTATTCCTCATTGTATAATTTGGATGCTCTAAATCCCTGGGGGGGGGGGCCACCTGCGGAGACCATAGCGGCTCTTTTGAGGCAAGCGAAACTCCCTACCCTTTCCAGTAGCCTAACTCATCAACTAAATGAGGAGATTACATCGGAGGAAATACTGGCAGTCATTAAGGCCCAAAAGACCTCCAAGGCCCCAGGGCCTGATGGCTTCTCCGCAGCCTATTATAAAAGATTTTCCCAGACTCTGGTTCCCCACCTCCGCTCCCTGTTCAATGCTGTCTGGCATAGGGATCCCTTCCCCAAATCGATGTTAGAGGCGCGTATTGTAGTCATACATAAGGAGGGGAAGGACCCTAGCGACTGTTCAAGCTACCGTCCCATCTCCCTTCTTAATGTTGACATTAAAATATATGCAAAGATCCTGGCCACCCGCTTGAACGGAGTCCTACCGGATCTAATCCACTATGACCAGGTGGGTTTCATCCCAGGTCGCCAGGCTAGGGATAATACTCGTCGCGCGATAGACCTTGTCCAAATCATTAACCAAAGACGTCTACCGGCCATGATGCTTTCACTGGATGCCGAGAAGGCGTTCGATCGAATCTCTTGGGACTTTATGACGCTTGCTCTGAAGGCGTATGGCTTTTCGGCTGAATTTTTGACTGGGGTATCTGCCCTCTATAACTCTTCCTCAGCTACGGTCCTGGTTAACGGCTCTTTATCTGATCCTCTCTCCCTCTCCAACGGGACGAGACAGGGCTGCCCCCTTTCGCCCTTAATCTTTGCTCTAGTGATAGAACCCTTGGCAGCAATGATCAGACAGATGCCGTCGGTCTCAGGTGTGACAGTGGGGCAGCGGGAATTCAAGGTTTCTCTCTTCGCAGATGACATATTTCTCTCTCTGACGAATCCTCGGGAGTCTCTACCCGCCTTATATAAACTTATGGATGAATATGGCCTCCTCTCTGGCTATAAAATTAATTTTGTTAAATCAGAGGCCATGCTCCTCCATGCTTCCCCTTCCCTTAGGACCAGTTTGCAGACTAATTTCGCACTACGCTGGAGGCAAATAAGATCAAATATCTTGGAGTTTATATCACCTCGACCTATGATAGATTGTATCGGGAAAACTCCCCCCCCTTCTGTCAAAAATTAAACAGGACTTGGAGACCTGGAAGAGCTATATCATATCGTGGCTGGGGAGGATTATCGCTATTAAGATGAACTTGGTCCCTAAGCTTCTATATCTTATTCAGACTCTCCCGGTGAGGGTTCCCGACTCCGTGTTTAGAGATTTGCATTCCTCCTTCCTAAAGTTTATATGGCGTGCCAAGCCCCCTAGAATCTTGGTAGCAGTGCTCAAAAAAACCCAGGGCTCGGGGAGGCAGAGGCTTTCCAGACATTAAATTTTATTATTTGGCATCCCATTTGACTCAGGTGGCGGTAACCTATGCCCCTTACCAGTCCATAGCATGGGTGGATCTGGAGACCCACCATGTTGGGACCCCCTCTATGGCATCACTCTGGGGCCTGGCTAATATAGACCACCAGCGGCCTCCTCTCTTCAATCTCTTAAATTCTGCCTGTCGCTTTGGGACTCATGCCGGGTCAAATATAAATTGTCCTCCCTTGTCTCACCTCTGACTCCTCTCTGGGGCAACCCACACTTCTCTCCTGACAATTCAACACAGCAATTTAAACATTGGATAAGGGCGGGAGTGCGGGTGGTTTCGGACCTGGCAGTCAATCAAACTTGGGCTTCTATGTCGGAACTTCATCATAGGTTTGAACCGTTTCGTCCGCTTTTTTTTTAGTACTTCCAGGTTCGACACTTTGCCATGTCTATACCCCCCCAGGAGGTTCTTCGGGCCCCGACATCCTTTGAGTATATGTGTTTACATTCCCCTCTCACTAAAGGGATGATCTCCCAGATCTATAACTGGCTCATAGACTATACCTTCGATGCTCCAGATCGACATGAGAGGGAATGGGAAAATGACCTGGGACCTCCTCCAGATGAGTCATGCTGGGAGGAGATCAGGGAGGGGATTGCCAAGAGCTCGATCTCTACATTAATTAAGAAAACAGCATATAAAGTGTACTACAGGTGGTACTATACTCCTGATAAGTTGTCTTAAATGTTTCCTACGGCCACTCCGAGCTGCTGGCGGGAATGTGGCCAGAGAGGTACGATGTTACACATATGGTGGACCTGCCCTCACATAGTTCCTTTCTGGAACATGGTTCTTACGCTTATAAACTCTGTGTCAGAACAACAGATAAATAAGGACCCCTGGTCATTCCTTCTCTCTTGCCCTATACCTGATGAGAGCGAGCCTTCTAATAAGCTTATCTCCCACATCTTGGCAGCAGCTAAATCCCTAATAGCGAAACATTGGAAGGACCCTAGGGCTCCCTCTATGCAGGAATTACGGTCCTACATAGGACATGTCGCAAGCATGGAGAGTATAACGTGTTACCTTCATGATAAATCATATAATTTCGATAAGGTGTGGGCCCCGTGGTTTTTTCTAGAAAGCCGTAGCTGCCTTTCCAGTACGGCTCCCCCTCCTGCGGATGGAATATAGCTCTTGGGCCGCCTCCGGATCCCCCGGGCTGGATATGGCGCGCTGCCAGTGAGTAATGTTTGTATGCTAGTTTTCTTTTTGGTAGCCAATGTAGCCGTGTGGCTTAGCTTTTCCTAGCAATGTTCCAAGTTTGGTTATTTACTTATCAATAATATTGTTAACAGTACTTGTGCCTTTCTACCTCCCATCCCTCATTCCTCTTTCCCCCTCCCCTCACCCCCATTCAGTGCCGTAACTAGACATTTCGGTGCCCTGGGCGAGACAGGGCACCGGCACCCCCCTTCGAAGTGGGAGTGACATTTGCCAAGTGGGTGTGGCCAACCTAATGTGGTGGTGTGGCTAGAACTTTACTGAAAGATTCTGTTACACATATTTGCAAATGCATGATATATATATCTATCAGAGCCAGATTTACACCTCATGGGGCCCTAGGCAAGATATTGGTTTGGGCCTCCCCCTTCACACACACAGTGGCCCCTCACATACACATAATACACACACACACAGTGGCCCCTCACATACAGAGCTGGATTAAGGCTTTGGGGGGCCCAGGGCACTTAAGGCAGGGGGGCTCCTATGATGTAGCATGGTTATCATTTTAGACAAATAAACAGGCAATACAGTGTGCACTACTGTTAGGTGCACAGTTCTGACTTCACGAGCAGTACACGGTGAAGCGGGACATACCTCCCAACTGTTCTAAGCGAGACAGTCATCCAAATTTGGGACTGTCCCATCAGATTCAGAACAGTTGGAAGACTGTCCTGCTCTCTCCTACCTGTTCTTGTCACTGTCACCACTTGTGGCTGCTGGTGTCTTTAGCTCATTTGCTGGTTGTCTGCATTCTGGAATATTGGAGGCCCTATTTGGGGGGAAAAAAAATGGGTACATAAAATTTAGAAAACTGCAAACAGTCCCAGTGTTAAATTAATAGCACTCACATTTTATAATTAGGCCTCCCTCCAGCCACAACACTAAAATAATAATATTCACATTTGTTAAATAGATCTCTTTCTCTCCAACCAACCCTGACATTAGATAGCATTTCCCACAACAATCCCAGGCATTAAATAATTAATAATCACATTTAATAAATAGATCTCATTCTCCCGAAACAGCCCCACAATCAATCAATAGCTCACCGTCCAATTACTCCATCTTAAATTCATAGGACCCACTATTAAATTAAATAGCCCCACCATCACCCCACAAATAAAATAGCACCCAATAATTAGCCGCCACGTGCACTCCACAATTAAATTAATAGCCTACCTACATTATATTAAGACCCCCCTCCCTCCCTCACTACATTCATTCACTGGCCCACACACACACAGTGCATTAATTCACTGCCCCCCCCCCCCCCACACACACACACACACACACAGTGCATTAATTCACTGCCCCCCCCCCCACACACACACACACACAGTGCATTAATTCACTGGCCCCCACACACGCTACATTCATATGCTGACCCCCACACACACACATATATATGCTGACCACACACTCTGCATTGACAAAACATAACATAATCAACTCCTCTTTTCATTCACAGAGCTTCAAAACCTCCCTTTTACACCAATCCGCACAGCTATTTAAGAGAAAACCTGAAAATTGAATAAAGAAGGCAGAACTGACATTTTTTTTTTTTTTAATATGCACAATCCCATGCGTGCCACAACGCCAGAAATGGTCATGCGAACTCATGTGTGCATGGAAGAAGTTCCCAAATGCGTAATTTTGGCATGGATCTTGTTATGTTTACGAATATATATACATATTTGTGGAAAAGTAGGTATGCTACATATCTTACAAGTAAGTAAATTACCTGTGATGTCCATTATAAAACTTAAACTTAAATTTTTCTTTCTGCTGTTTTTTCATACACTTAACACTCAATCTATATATAAAAAAAAGCAACAATCAAACAATGAATTTGATGCAATCAGCAATCAAATGGGACAACTATAGATAGCATCAATCAACTTGTAAAATACTAAACAGCTGTCAACAGAATCATCAATTTTTATTTGGATAAATGTGCACAAATGCGGGAATAAGATGGGATTTACAACTGTACAGATATTTTATTTTTTCTCTTTTTTATTAAAACACACACTAATAACACTCACCTTCCATCCACGCCGCTCGCTCTCTGCAGCACATGGGTCATGTGTCATGTGGTGCACGTCAGCCAGCCACCACACTAGTCCCTCCCTCTCTCGTGGCAACCTGTGGTATTGTTCTGTAGTTTGCCTAATGCAGTAGATATCTCTGGTATCTCCTGTGTAAAATAATGTTACTTAAACTATGCAGAAACAGACATTGATGCATGATATAAGGCTTGATAAATAGGCCCCTTAATTACATTATTATATTGTGTACAAATAGGGAAATGCAACTTTAGCATTTACTATTAATTCTGTCAACCCACATGTCTATGCAATCTATATGCTTTCTCTACACTATTGAGGGAAGTAAGTATACACATTTGCTACTCATGTAGCACACAAATACTGTGGTAAATTATAGAAGTGTTTATACTTTATACAGAGTTAAACAAATCAGTTATGTGAAAGTAGAGATTTAAAAAAAAAACTAGCTGTTGCCATTGCTTAATTACTAATTTATGCAGAATGGTCTTAATATTTTGACATTTTATCAGATTAGTCTGTAATTCTAATCTGCTTGCAATTTGGCTGGTGTTTGGGCACAAAATACTGGCCCATAATTGAATCAATTCATCTTTTTTGGTCCAGAAATATAAACATTTACATTTTCTCTTATATCATTTTCAAAAGCCCTTTGTAAATGTGAAAAATATATTTTCCTACTGGAATCAGCAAACGGCCCAATGAAGCATGAAGTACTGCTACGTGTATAATTCTTCATACTTTAATAAAATTGTAGCACTGGCGTATGCAATGAATCATCACAAATGATCTGATCCTATGTGTGAGCTCACTAGTTCTGCAGTACATGTATTTCCATGGGAGGTACACGTTAAAACACACACACTAATAACACTCACCTTCCATCCGCGCCGCGCGCTCTCTGCAGCCCATGGGTCATGTGTCATGTGTCAGCCAGCTACCACACTAGCCCCTCCCCCCTCTCACGGCATCCGACCTCCCCCACCTCCCCCGACTCGCGGCACCCCCCCCCCCCCCGCGGCACGAGGGGGGGTGGGGGGTGCCGCGAGTCGGGGGAGGGGCCACCATTTTTTTATTTTTTTATTATTATTTTTTTTTTATTATTTCTTTTTTACTCTGTGCCAGAAGGGAAGGTAGCGGGCGGCTGCTGCGCCCCCCTCGGGCTTGCGCCCTGGGCGACGGCACCGCCCACACCACCCTAGTTACGGCTCTGTCCCCATTCCCCATGATATAAAAGTATAAAACATAGAGGAGACATCTTGAATATTAAGATTTTAATGTCAAACGTGTTGATTGTGTCTTTCCTGTTGTTTCCTCTTTAAATAAAGAGTTTAAATAAAAATGTTCCCTGATGTGTACAGGCTTACAATCATCTGTTTCTGAAGCTCTATCCACAAAGCGAATGGTCATGCTCATTTGTTCAACATGGTTAACATCTGGGGTAAATATATCAAGCTGAGAGTTTTCCGGCAAATTTGAAAAGTGGAGATGTTGCCTATAGCAACCAATCAGATTCTAGCTGTCATTTTGTAGAATGTACTAAATAAATGATAGCTAGAATCTGATTGGTTTTTCAAACCCGCCGGAAAACTCTCAGCTTCATACATTTACCCCCTGGAGTGCAATCAATAATTATTGAAAAGTACTTGGCAAGACGAGCTGATTTCAGAATGTTTTCTTTTACAATGTTGGATAAAAGCTGAATCAGCTCATTCTGTATATCTTTCCCAAGGTAGTGTACATAGGTCTCCTTATCTCTTATTTTGCGAATATGTTCATCCACTACTGGGTCAAACAACGCAAGATATTCTATAAATTTTAGGAAATTCCCATTGCCAGCTGTGTGCAGTTTTTCATGCGTTCCTCGTAAGGCCAGATTTTGAATACCAAGAACTCTCACTAAAGCAATCAGTCTTTGTAAGATTTGCTGCCAATACTTTTCCTTTTGTTTAATGAGGTGCACATTTTCTTCATCAATTATTTTCTTCTTTTTAATCGTATTTCAAGCTCCTTCCAAGTCTGAAAATTGCCCAAATGAGCATTACTTCTCTCGTGCATTGATAGAAGTGCACTGATGTTTTTCAAGTCTTTTGTACCTTTATCAGAGAGTGATGATGTGTGGATTGTGTTCCAAGCAAACAGCTTGCAACAAAAGCAAAACACAGAGTCTGTGGATATGGAATACTGTAGCCACCGGCGGTGCATTACTTCTTCGTTGGCAAGTTTCCGGTTGTAATGATTTGTTACAAATCTTCCTCCATTGCCTTCTTTAGGGAATTTAAATTGCTGGACCTGTTCTGGCCCGTGTTCCACCAAAATTTGTCGCATACTATCATCACAGTTTACCCAAGTAGCAGCGTCACTGTAGCTGAAACTGGTGCTACTTTCACTTTTACTCAAATATTGATCCTGGCGGTCTTCATTTGGTTCCTCTTCTAAATCTGGATTAGATTCTTCTAATTCTGCTTCTACTTATGAGATTGTAGGTAAAGATGTTGACTCTGCTTCAATCCCTGATTGATCCTATGAGGTCGAACAACCTTCATCATCTTGTTTCTGAAGATACTTCAGAAAGGAACCTTCTTGCTCGGCTTGTTCCTTTTCCATTTCAACCTTCCGTTTACGATAGTAGGATCCAGACAGTTGTTTTTTTTATCTGCCATGCTAAAGATCCAAATAAAAAAATAATAATATTTTTTTGGGCTGCAATGTGTATACCTATGGATACATCTGAATTGGCCACATGGATAAGAAGTGAGGGAGCACAAGGTAGCAATGATAAAATATCATATATAAATGGTGATGATGATGATGATGATCCAGTATTTTAGCAATGATGCTGTCAGGAAAAGGGGTATCATACATGGTCAAGGCTGGCGCAATGGCAGCTCTTCCTACAAGAAGAATATATTGAAGACCAATACTGGATGAACAAAATATTAACCCAAAGTGGGCTAATGTTTAAGTAAAGCTAGTGAAACATTCGGTAAATCTCGTGAAGGCTCTGGAGAGACCACGAGGACTCTCACCACTGGATTAATGGAAAATATCTTATTTCAGAAGCTTATTTTACGGGTCACTGTTTCAGGTGACATAAAGGCAGGTAAGCACTGTAACAAAGCAATGAGAAAGGTAAGTCAGATGCTTGGTTGCATAGGGAGAGGAATCATTAGCAGAAACAAAGAAAGAAAAGTAATAATGCCACTGGGTATATAGGTCAGTGGTACGGCCTCATCTAGAATACTGTGTTCAGGTCTGGAGGCCATATCTCCAGAAGGATAAAAATACATTAGAGACTGTACAAAGAAGAGCAAATAAAATGGAGCATGGTAGGGGGACATGATAGAAACCTTTAAATATATCAAGTTTCTTAACAGGGTACAGGAGGGAAAAATTCTACAAAGGAAGAGAAGTATTAGAACACAAGGACATGCACTGACACTGGGGGGGAAGTAGGTTCAGAGGAAATTTGAGGAAAAATAGCCTCCCATCAGAGGTGGTAGTGGCAAATACAGTAGAGCAATTTAAACATGCTTGGGATAGACATAAGGATCTCCTTACAAAGAACTAAGGATCAACTAGGGTTTGAGGTTACCATAGTTTAAAAAATGGGCAGACTAGATGGGCCAAGTGGTTCTTATCCGCCGTCAAAATTCTATGTTTCTATATTGATTAGATAAATAAAATATGTTTAAAGAACTTTAAAGTAATTGAGAATTCTAAATGAGAATCCTCAATAAGAGAACCAAAGTTACCGCTCTACCACCCCACAAGGACCATATGACATCCTATACCACAACATACAAACTCTATAGATTCAAAACATGGTTACATTTACTATACATGTCATTCACGCCCTTAAAATCATTATAATATATATGACATCAAAACTGAAGACAATCTGGTGATCTAAAATAATCAATATGTGCCAACATATTTATATATATATATATATATATATATATATATATATATATATATATATATATATATATATATATATATATAAATAGGAGATTTTTTGCATAATAGCAAAGTCTGTGTAGCAATAAGTGTACTCAGGCAGTTTCTGTGAAAACAAAACAATATATAAATAAGTATGTGTCACCATTTTGTTGACAGGAATGAACCCATGTTGTCTACTTTTTTCTCAGCTACTGGCACACACTCAAAGTGTCTCAGTAACCACCTACAGCACACAGACAATATTATGATTGGTGAGGGTCCCAGCCCATAGCCAATCAGTGGTCACTTTGGTTCAAAATGGAGTGTAAAATAAAAAAAACAACCCTTACCATCTCCTGGCTGGCAAGGATGCAGTCCAGATGCACTGATGCTTTCAACACTTTCCAAGCTCCACTTTGGGAAGTTACTGAAGTAACAGCAGTAATTGATTTAATATTGCTTGTTGACATAATATACATTTTTCCCCAAATAGTTTGAAAATCAAATAAAGAGCATGAGGTGCCAATAAAATAGTAATTTTCTCCCGCATAGTTTGCAAATAAAATATAAAGCATGATGTGGCAAATAGTCATTTTTCTACCGTATAAAAATTACTATTTTATTGGCACCTCATGCTCTATATTTGATTTGCAAACTAGGGAGTAGAAATTCTACCCCATAGTTTGCAAGTCAAATATAGAGCATGAGGTGCCAATAGAATAGTAATTTTCTCCACCATAGTTTTAAAATCAAATATAGAGCATGAGGTACCAAATAATAATCACCCCCCCCCCCCCTATTTTTTCTGTTACCTCCCCACTTCCTAGATTGGGCTTTGGGCACCCTCTTTTTAAAAAATAAAATAAATAATTATATTGTATTTACTCACTGTTTTTGTCCGTAAGACTGGTCAGCAGATGCAGGGGGCTCTTCAAACTTCTTCTCTCTTCTCCAATGGCTGCCCAAACGCTCCTCGGATTCCTCACACAGAGGAGGGGGGTGGAGCAGCGCGGTGCATGCTGGAAGGAGAGGGGACATCGGGAAATACCTTTACTCACGCTGCCTGTCACTGACAGACAGTGTTAGACCATGGGCAGGGCCAGCACATTGGTGGATGGAGGCCCCGCCGAAGAGTCAGATCACATGATTACTGACTGACTTCAGTGATCTTGTTCGAGTGCGGCGGCCCGGGCGCATCTAGTTAAGAGGGGCTCAGAGTAGTGGGACGGACAGAACAAAACATCCGGCGCCGCCTCACCGCCGCTGCACCTCTGCCGCAATCGCCGACTAGATTAGAAAATCTAGTCAGCAGCGCCCTGCAATTGCCTAAGGTTGCCTTATGGAAGTACCGGACCTGTGTGTGTGACCATCTAAAGATTCAATGTATATGCCGCATTTAGTATAGAAACTTTTAACACTTTTCTCTAAGTCAGAGAACCTAGAGCGCCTATCAAAATACAAAATATCTAGCTGCTCTAATTTGATTTCCATAGTAGTTGGAGACACAGGTTATTGGTTGTACCTTTGATGTTGTGAAAGGTGTCAGTGTTGTTAGGTGGATGTGAAGCCACAAACGCTTTTAACTTAAACAGGTTGCTGTTTCTTGAACTTTGTAACATACTTGATTATGCAGGTACTCACAGTTGGCACTTTGTAGTACATCAGCAGTAAAAGTCTTATCATACTTCCCAAGTGTCCCAATTCCAGCATTTCAGTGGACTGTCCCGTTGTGCCGTCCGACTTACAATTTGTGCCGGTATCTGAGCGCCACTCTCCGTTTCCATAGCAGCTAGTTTCCCCGGTGGTCTAGGAGGAAGTGGGGCAGGACGTCTGTCAGGCGCGGGCTGGCAAATTTCAGCCCCAGGGGGCGCACAGGCAGCCGCATCACATGACATGCGATGTGGCCGCACCATTGATGACGCGGCCCCATCGCGTGTCATGTGATGCGGCCACCGGTAATATTCAGGTAATATTGCATCCACGGGGGGAGGGGGGGCGGCCTGCCCAAACAGCAGTTAGACTGAACGGCCCGAGGGGGGGGGGGCGATACCCCCCTACCCCCGGCCCAGCCCGCCCCTGACGTCTGTCCTAAAAGAGCTACTGCGCATGCACAAACAAGAAGTTCGTGGGCGGTGATTGGGCTCGACGGGGGCGTGGCTTATTTGTCCCTCCTTTGGAACTCCAAATGTTGGGAGGTATGATGGTATGCATGCAGGTATGCACTTATATGCAGGCAGGTTCTTATCTGCACTGTATCTCTGCACGTCCGAGCAGGATGCTATTATGTTGGTACAGGCTCCTCTTGTATATTATATAAGTAGGGTGTCTCCGGTCAGTCTCTCAGGTGTTTTGAGGGACTTATGATATACTTAGGTACGCAGCTATTGATGCTGCGTCCATTCACTGCAGAGTCTCTGGTGGAGGGAACGGCGCAAAACCAAACTTTTGAGCAGTATCGCATTCAGGACACAGACGTCCTGCCCCACTTCCTCCTAAACTAGATCACTGGGGATAAGATAAAAGTATATAGGAGATGGATTGTAGCGCTCCTATTCTAACACATGCGAGGTCCATTTACCTTAGGTGGCTTTCTTTGCTAGCGTAACAATAATTAAAAATAAATGTAAGATCTGCGGGTTTGATCATCTCTCTTTCCAGGTGTCAAAGGAAACAAAAAGTAATGCTTCATAATAAGGCTGCAATTGTAAGTGAAGGTAAAATTGAGAAAATATACTATTCTATGCCAGAATTTAATGATTTTCGGACAGGTCCAAAAATTATGTATCAAGTTGGCTTTGTGCTTTCTACATTTGGTTGAGATACCTGATTTAGAGGCTACCAAATGCTTCCTCTGGGCTTGTGAAATATATGCTCTATTTATTTATAGTCTTCAAATGAATTTCTTTAAGCTTTGTCGAACTCAGAGCCTTGATAGAATGCTCCATATAGGCCAGTGCTTCATCTGGCGGTCGAAGATCTGGGAGGTCTTGTCTCCAAGTCCCCTAGACACTGGACCACAGACAAGTCACATGAGCTGTAATCATATCCGAATAGAAATACATTATCTTAAATTTATGGATGTGGAAAAAAACAGTAATGATTTAAGATTCTCCAAAGGAGTATCGTAATTCTGCGGTACAGCTCGTTGCTTACTTGCAATATAATGACGGACTTGTAAGTAAAGATAGACGTGGGTACGGGGAAGTGTATGTGCTTTCTGGAGGCAAGTTTGCCTTTACAAGCCATCGCCGCTTTAAATTTCCCCTGCAAAGTCGCCGATTTCCGGCAACTTGCAGAAATCAGAACTTCATTCATTTACCCCCTGCAGTTGTTGAAAGGTATAGATCACACCTCCTGGGTCAAAGAAGAAGAGAAGTCAGGGTTACAACACAACGGCAGATATTTAGTGAATTTCGGGTTATTATTCAATTTGTTATTAATAGTTAACCAGGAGCATAGGTGTCCTTTAATAAAATATTTTGAGATACTGTATGGGGGACATCAGTTTTTACTATCCTTATTTATAAAGCACCAACATATTATGCAGCTTTGTACATTGAGGGGATCATGATCTGGCTCCCTCCCTGGTCCCCTCTTCCGTGCTGTGCTCGCAGTGAATGCTAGGCGTGAGGTCCCAGAATAGAGCAGGAATAGAGCAGTATAGAGCAGTATATTGCAGGCATTTTTCAGAATTTGCACTATAAAGTGTTTGGGGTGTCATATCCCTCCTTCTAAAACAGCTGTATTTGCTAAGTGCTGAAATTGTAATATAGCAGCACTGTATATTTCTGAATTTGCACTACAAAGTGTTTGGGGTGTCATATCCCCCCTTCTAAAAAAACTATTTGCTGAGTGCTGAAATTGTAATATAGCAGCACTGTATATTTCTGAATTTGCACTACAAAGTGTTTGGGGTCTCTTTAAAATTGATTCACAGAAGTGCACATATGAGCAGGAGCAGCAAGCAGCTGCTTCCACCAGTCCTGATGGTAGTCTTCCCTGTACGTCATCTGGTAAAGCCTATGTAAAAGTACATAGTCTTTTGTAGTCAGGGAAAAAATCCAACAAAAAAACACCTTTTACCGTGTTGAAGAGAAAAAGAGCTGTAATACAGGAAAAGTTAACTGCAGAGAAAAACAAAATTGCCAACATGCCATGCTACACAGGCAGTGGCAAAGAAAGAATGAGGCATTCGCCTTTCTCTATTAGTACGAGATCAAAAAATGTTACTGAGGCTTCTTCTTGTAAGGTCACTCGTGACCAAGCAAGACCAAGTAATTCGGAGTCCAAAAGTGGTGCACAACTACTGTTACGTGTGAAAGCCGAGCTGCAAGAAAACAGTAAGGCATTAGAGGAAAATGTATGCTCAGAATCAGAAATGACACAGATCCCTGAGGAGAGTCCATCCACGAGTGATATGTGTAATCGTGACCATTCTGATAGTGTACCCATAAAGAAGGGCCCTTTTAGCATTTCTGCTGATGTGTGCCTGAACAGCCCGAGTGTAGCCGGTGATACACAAATTGAGGATGCCACTTTGGAATTGGAAGAGGATGAGCGGGATATTTGTGTAGCCGACGACGGCGCTAATGAGGATTTGATGAGGATGAGGTTGTTTGTGTAAGTCCTGCACCAGTGAAAGCAGTTCTGGCACGTGACAAGAAGAAGGCCATTGTCATACCTGGACATAAGACCAAAAAAGCCACTTCTTATGTGTGGAATTATTTCTACCCAAATCCTGACAACAGTTGTCTAGTCATTTGTAGTGTATGTAAAGCCACAGTCAGTCGAGGGAGGGACCTTAACCATCTTGCAACCTCATCCATGTTACGCCATTTGACGCGAGTTCATGGCAAGGTGTTGGGAAAAGCTGAAAGTTATGGTAAAAAAATAACATCAAGCAGTCCATCATCAGCTAGGACCCTTCTCTCACCTACATCCCGACGCCTGCAATCTACACCCACAACACCGTCCTCATCAATATCCTCAGTAGCGATCGGAGTAAGCCCTGCATCCACCTTGGTAAGGCTCGATGACTCCTGCACTATAATTAATTCCTCTGAAGAATTCTTGAGCGTTAGTCCCACTGCTGCTGCTGTTGCTGCTGCTGGGGGTGAATCTTCCTCCCATAAGCAGCCCAAGAAGAGGAGCACTACTACTTTACAACAATTAACTGTGAAACAATATTTTGCTAGAGGAAGCAAGTATGAAAACTAAGGGATGTCATTGATACATGGCTTATACCACTTGGACTCTCCCCAGGATATGTTAATTCTGATAGCGCCAACAATATTGTGCGAGCATTACAGCTGGGCGAATTCCATAACATTCCCTGTTTTGCTCACACAATAAACTTGGTGGTGCAGAGCTCCTTGAAAAATAACCGTGAGATGCAGGAGATGCTTTCGGTGGCCCGTAAAATTTCAGGACATTTCCGGCATTCTGCCACAGCATGTAGGAGATTGCAGCAGCTCCAAGAACAATTTAATTTGCCCTGCCACTAACTTAAGCAAGAGGTGTTAACAAGGTGGAATTCCACCCTATAAATGCTTCAGAGGATGGAGGAACAGCGCAAAGACATACAAGCGTATTGCACAAGCCATGACATTGGGAAAGGAGGGGGAATGTATTTCAGTCTTGCACAGTGGAGAATCCTTTCTGTGCTGTGCAAGGTGCTGAAACCATTTGAATTTGTGACATGTGAAGTGAGTTCAGACTCTGCTAGCTTGAGCCAAGTCATTCCCTTAATTCAACTTTTGGAAACTGAAGGAGGAGATGAAAGAAAGCAATTCCGCAAAGTATGTTGGCCTTGTAGATGAAGTACTTAATTCGCTTCGCAATGATCCAAGAGTTATTAAAATCTTGAAGTCGGATCCCTATGTTTTGGCAACTGTGCTTGATCCGAGGTTTAAGATCTACATCGAATCAATGCTTCCAAATGACCGAGATCTGAAGAGTTGCAAGGAGCTCTTGGTCAACAAGTTGACCGCTGAACTGGGCCTTGGCTTGACGACACCTCCTCCTTCAGTTTCTCCGGCAGCTGCTGCTCGGAAGAAATTGCACTTTCCAAAGAGAAGCAGGGATGACGCAGGTGGCAGACAACAATAGTTTGACATCTGGACTGGTTTGAAAGATTTCACCAAAAAAGGTGTAACTTCGGCCATAACTCCATCCAATCCTACTATTAACATGCAAAGAATGAAGTTGGATTATTTTCAAGAGTTAATTGATATGGAAATGTCAGACAGTCCCTTTTTTTTCTCAATTTGCACTAATAAGTGTAGGGTGTAATATACTCCCAAAGAGAAAAGGTGCTTTTGTCATTTTGATTAATAACATCCTTAAAGCAGTTTATTGGGGCTGATTCTAAGCTCACTGCTGAACTGGCTTTTTACTGTGCATTTCAATAGCTCTTTTTAGTGCGTTGTCTGGCACCCTGGATTGGTGTGTGTCTGATAAAAGCACGCATCCCGGGGGGTCAGTGCTCATTGCCATGTATTATCTGTAGAATTACCTCACTTATCCAAGAAACAGGTGGAGCACTTGTTGCCATATATTAGCTGTAGAATTACCGCACTTATCCAAGAAACAGGTGGAGCACTTGTTGCCATATATTATCTGTAGAATTACCTCACTTATCCAAGAAACAGGTGGAGCACTTGTTGCCATATATTATCTGTAGAATTACCTCACTTATCCAAGAAACAGGTGGAGCACTTGTTGACATATATTAGCTGTAGAATTACCTCACTTATCCAAGAAACAGGTGGAGCGCTCATTGCAATGTTTCCTAGATGTGGTAGGAACTGCCGTGTGTTTGAGTCATTGCTCTGTCGCTTACCCCATCGAGCCAGATCGCTGCAGTATTTGGCTGAAAGTGTACGAAAAGCATATTGTGACCTGCGATGAAAATGGAATGGAAAGCACTGGAATTTAGTGTTAGTGAGGTTAATAATAATGTAGGTACAAAATAATAACGAAATTATGTGATTTTACCCCAAAAAATAAAATTTTATAAAAAATAGTTAAACAAAACCAAAACCCGAAGCTAATCCAGATCCAAAACCAAAACCAAAACACAAGGGTCAGTGAGCATCTCTAGTTATGGCACTCATCTGACATTGCAGTAACAGAAGCCCTGTAAAGCGTGGCAGACCCCAGACACAGTAAGTAGCCCATTTTTAGACAGTTAAAATTGTAATGAGCATGAAGATATCCTTTAAGTGATTAATACCCGCCTAGTGCCCTTTTTTAAAATAACTAAATATTTGTTTTACCAAAAGAAAGTCCTATATGTCACAACAAACAACATAACATACACTCTGATACCCTAACAAATAAAAATGTTATTGCCGTTTAACTATCACATAGCAAAAATGTTAAAATGTGCCAGGTCGCAAAGCTAAAGAAATCCAGCGGTAATTAAGAGTTTAGTGAAATGTGAGTACTGTAGTGACTAACAACTACCACAAGATGCCACTGTCTGACTATTTGGAGTAATCCTAGATTAGGGAAAGATTAAATAGATACATTAGCCTTGATCCTGCTAATTTGGACTGGGAGTGAACAAAACCTAATCCAATTACACAAATGTTTTTCACGCACAACACACTAAACACTTCTGCAGAAGGCAGAAACAAACCGTGTACCAATACGGAGATATACAACTAACTACTAGAAGTGCTTAGAGCAGTGGTTCCCAAACTTTTGCAGTTTGCGGCACCCTTATAGTTTCCATAATTGTTTCAAGGCACCCCTCCAAAATAATTACTAAGCAGTCCCATTTTATAAGTAGCTGGGTCAAAAAGAGTAATAAGTATTTAGGTCAGGACAGAAATACTTATTTAGTTGTATGCAAACATACACATAAATCCAAAGGAAAATAATATTTTTATATATTTTTTTCAATTATATTTCTGTCAAACAATAACTTACAGCTAACTCACTCTGTGCCCCTGCATCATCTCCACGCTCTGTGCCCCCCTCCTGCATCATCCACATGCTTTGTGCCCCCTCTGCATCCACACGCTCTGTGCCCGCTCTGCCCCCTCGCTCTGCGCCTCTGCATCCCGCCATGGCCAGAAAGAGAGAAAAAAAAAAAAACAAAAAAAAAAACAAGTTACCAATCCGGCGGTGCCCGGGACCCAGGATCCTCTTTCCTGACGCTTGTCACCACTGAATGTCAGCGAGAAGCAAGGAGGGAGGAGGATGCTGGGTTCTGAGCACCGCCGGCTTGGTAAGTTTTTTGTTTTTTTTCCTCTTCCTGTCCACGGCACCCCCGTGACAGCGCCACGGCACCCCTGGGAGCCGCGGCGCACAGTTTGGGAACCTAGGGCTTAGAGTAAGAGTCAGGTAACTAGATGCCATGCTGCAAAAGGATGACAGACTAAAGGAAATATTCACAGAAATACTGCTCCTGGCATAATGACAGCCAGAAAATGTAAGGAATCTACGGGTTTTGAGTTCCCTTTAAGAACCTTACATATCCCCATGGGTAAGACATACCGCCTTTGTAGACACAAAATAACAATACCAAATTCATCAGAGGACTATAATACTCAGGGCTTAAACAGCTGTGCATCCACCAACCTAGAGTACCTACTAAAATGGATTAAAAGGATGCATAACTCTATATATTAGAGACTTAACAATCTCTTATAACCAGGATGAATATGCACCTTTTTACTGTGGAACTCAGAAAAACACACGGTCTGATTTTAGATTTTTGCTGCTCTGACTACAGTCTAACACAGTGATGTGCAAGTGGTCGATTACATGGCAGTTACCAGTAGACTGCGACTCTGAGGCCCCATAGGTGGTTATTTAAACAGGATAATGAGTTGCTTGTAATGTCATAGGGGTGGCTTCAGCTGCAGAGGAGAGAAGAGTTAGAGTAAGAGACCAGCTGGGGAAGCCTTCAAGCTAACGGCTCAGGGGATTTTATTTTCTATCCACCACTATATATTATGCTTCCCGACATTTCAAAAAGCAAGGACAACTAGTTCCACATTGTGAGGATATGAGGGTATATTTCAGTCACTCTTGGGGGTGTTTGCTGTATGAGGTTACACATGATTCCAGCCCACAGTCTCTCTCTCTACCTATTACACGTTATAGACCTATTGAATCGCCCCCACACAGCACTCTCGCACCCCTATACACTTCAGGTTTGTCACCACCTATTGAATACCGGCAATAGGACCCCAATATACTGTCCCACACTGGCACACAAGTCTTCTGGCTACCCACAGGCTAGCGAGGCCCACAACAGCAAACAAAGGGTTAACTCTTCACATCTCCAGACTGTTATACAGATGTAAATGCAAGCACACACTAGGCTTGTCAATCAAATGTATCAACAAATCACACACCGGCATTCAAGGGGTTAACTTGGTCGAGCTATATTATTCTTAACAGGCTAATGGATTCGTTAGATTATCAGGGATGTAACTTACTAAATTTATAGATTTAATATACAAAGGTACAGGGCATTTAGATATAAAAAACAATAACAATTGACATAACATACACAAGTAAAGCAGTTTAAAATAAAAGGGGTTAAATTCAGAGTATCACTTACATGAGTTGTACAATCTGTGCCATGGGAAATTGGCTAGGAAGATGGACAGCTTATCAATGTGGATTGATTTTCCCAAAAGACTGACAATTTGCCCCTTGCCAATACAGTTTTTTTAAGCAAAATGTAATAAGACAGTATTCACAGTGGCAGTGTTAAATGCTAATAGGGGGGCAGGATGTTTCCTGGATGTCACTATAGTTTGCTCACAAATATAACGTTTGACCTTTATAATTCTTCATAAATATATCCCACTGACATAACTCCCCCTTCAATAAACCAGTCATAATCTCCTGCACATTTAATACCAAACATGAGGGAGTTATGACAATGTGACATACCTTTCCTACAGACATGTGATTATGGCTGTTCCTGGATACCGCTAGCACTTGTCATTCACAACCCTAGTGTGATTTCTGCTCCTCAGTATGGAGTGGCACCCAGATTTCCTAAAATATTTTCCTTTGAACCTCATATTTCTATATACCTGTATAGGCCTTCAAATGCTGTCTTTGGCTGCAAGGATGTCCAGCTGTGACTGGCCCCACAAAGTCTATTCAGGTGTCCAAAAACAAACTTATGTCAGGATATAGCTCACAGCAGGGGCTCTTTGAAGCTGCCACAGGCGACACTGCTATCTTCTAACATGGGGATGTGCAGAGTCACTGAATACACACACAACAGACTTTCTGATTTCACATTTTACACTTTAGTAGCTCAACTTATCAATGGATTCATTTGATATACCATAATTACACTGCAGTTATGATTTAGGCCTTATTCCCCACAATTATGTGATGGGTTAACCCTTATAAATAACTGTAAGTTCTCTATGTTCATAACACATAATATGAAAGATAGTTTTCAATCCTCATCGCATAGATAAGGATTGAGCTATCTTTCATATTTATAAAAAAACCTTCACACGGACAGCAGTTTCAAAAAAACTGCTGTTCCTGTTAAGTGCAAAATTTAACTTTCACTTGCCATTTCTCTTCTTCTCCCATGCAGTGCTGACTCCTATGATGTTTCCTCCTTTCAAACCCTGTGCGCATGCGCCGACTGAAAACCTCGGGCATGTGCACAGAGATCTTGGACTGCAAGAAGGTGAGTCATGAGACAGGGAGGGATCACCTGATGCCTCCACACATGCGCTGTGCAGCTCTGCTCTGGTCTTCAAAGTCTTCAATTATGTTAATGTACACCAGCTTCAGCTGACGTACATTAACATGATTGAAAACTTAATTGGTACATAGCGTTACTGAGCACTCCTCATACACTGTTATGGGGAGTGCTCAGTAAAACGAAGAGAGATGCAAAGCAGCAGATATCTATGATATCTGCTGCGATGCTGTGATCATAAATCTGAATTTTGCGGTTAATCCCCGAAAAACCTCTGTTTTCGGAGATTTAAGTGGATATTTAAGTTTGATAACCCAGAGTGTCTGCTGATTCCCACTAAAGCAGGGGGATAATGGACATCGGGTTAGGTCAAATGCTAAGAGTATAAGCAAGTCAATGCATTCACAATGCCTCACCTGCTAAGCACACTGGATGCACACTACACAGGTCCTACCTCTTACCACTTTACAACCACCCTTTTCATTAAGTTAATCCTTTGTGGTTGTCTCCTACAATACTGTCCAGTTTAGCCTCAGTTATGACTGAAAGTAGACATGAGAACTAGAGAACATTTGCACCTAGAAATGCGCTTCTCCACTAAAGTGCAACATGAGCCCCTTAATCTTGTTTAAATAATCTCACTTTGCATAAAGAAACCTCCCTTTGTACAGTTCTGCAACAGTAGACACATTGATGCTCCTACTCTGGAAGTCCTCATTTCTCCAACTCCTTCCCTTTATCTGCTGCTCTGCTAAGGCCATCACCTTGCTCCATAAGCCTACAGATAGTGGGCAAAAAAATTGTAAACACTGATATATAGTCGCATAAAAGGGTAATGGGACAACACATACTGCCTGTATATTCAGTGTGATTGTATCTACATTAGTCTGAAATGATACAGAAGGGATGCAGCGCCATTCTTTTCCAAGAAAGTCCATCTACTGATGCCTGGTTCACGGTGGTCAAAAATGCTGTGTAGACTATTCCATATTCCATGCTCTATTGGATTCAGATGCCTGAGAATTGCATTACACATTAATAATAACAGTATCATGTTCATCAAACCACTGGGTGACCACACATGCTCTCTGGGTGGGGACATTGTTGTCCTGGAAGACATCCCTGCAATATGGTCTGAACATAATCACTCAGAACCATTAAGTAGTGATTAGCATTGACCATTCATTCATTCATTCAAGGCAATAACTGAATCCAAACCATGCCAGGAAAATGCACTGCGAATTTTGGAACTACCAGAACCCTTCACTATTGGATTCGACCGACCATATCAACTTCCTCCCATGCTTGGCAGTCAATTGCCTCTGCTCACTAAACTCACAAACAGGCATTGCCAGGTGTGATAAGCAATTGATGTATCACAACCTAACTATGATTCCCTTCTTACCCATCAGTTCTTTTATTAAACTGTTTGCTATAGCTACAGGTTAAAATTTGCAGCCAATTATTCTTCACTTGCTTGCCTGATTTCCCTTGCACTGCCAATTAATGCACGGATATCACAGTCCTACAGTAAGCTCTTTTGCCCACTGTTGCATTTTACTGATATTTTCCTTTGGAGTTCAGTGTTGTCATCCTCTTAGACGCCTCGTGGAACATTAGAAGTTGTGGCGTCTTGGACACCTAAATTCCTTCCCAAAGTGCCCCATCAATCACCCCTCTTTCAGTGTCACTGCTAGTCATTATTATAGACGTCATGAATTATGACAGTCAGAAAGGGCTAAAATAAAATATGGAATTATAAATTATTCCCCCAGATATAATGGTTTTAACATGTGAACTCCCTTTGTGCAAGTACAGAAGGGTTTAATTTAACTGTTGACCTTGTCCATTTGCTGTCTCCTTGGCCTATATCCTGCTACTTAGCAGAGGGTGTCATATTAAACTAGACTCAGTGTCTCCACCATAAGGTTTATTTTATGGCAAACCAGCTGCTATGATCATCCCAGAGCATGTGTATATTCCTATGGGAGATGGAATACATCAAAGCAATATTCTCCATAATGCATAGCTGACACCATCTCTGTATGCAATTGTAATTAGTGCAAATAGGTCTATGACATACATCAAACTTAGATGCTAAGTTCATAAGGAATTTCTAGCAATCAAGTATCTTCCTGTATATTGTAGCTAATAATATAACATTTCTTGTGCACATATGCGGGACATTTATCTTTATTGAACGTAAAATTATATTTCTAGCATGTACCAAAGAAAGAATTTGTCACTTTTAAGAAATTCTGAGTGGCAGGTGTGTTGCAAAGGCATAAATATAAGTATATTCTTGTACTTGGTGTGGTGACCTCATAAGGAAGGGGGTGGCCGGTGGAAAATCAGTGAGTTTAGAAACCATGGAAAACAATACTCTCTCTTAATGCAGAAAAGGCCTTTGACCTTGTGATCACCCGTTTAAGACTTTCTGAACAGGTTTCCAGGCACTATATAAATATCTTAAGAACCTTTTATACATCCCCCAATACATAAGTATTGGCTAATTATACATTTTATCTCTGTTTGCAGTGGTGAGAAGCAGGAGACAAGGGTGCCAACTCTCTCCAGTACTGTTCGCTATAGCTCTAGAACTGCTAGCAGCTGCTTTGAGAGACGATAGAGAGTTCTGCGGTATCCGTCTGGGAAGGTGCAAAACTAAACTGGCATTAGGCGTATGTATATGGTAGAGGGGGAGACAGGGCTGTGCCCAAAATGCAAGACGCAACAAGCAGACACAATTACATAACTATTGGAATTGTAGAGAATTCAACAAATTCTGGTGCAAGGTTACTGTAACGGATTACTGGATAACACTACTAATCTTGATTAGCGCTGGCTTACCTGAGGTGCGGAGTCTAACGATCTCCCCTGTGTTCACCAAAAACCGCCGCAAGCTTTGCTGCCAGGAGTTGCAGGTCACGGCCCTCAGGTTTACCCCAAGATGTAGTACAGCGGAGTAGGAGCAGGATGAGGGTAGTCGGACAGGCCGGGTCAGTACACGGGATGGTAATGCAGACAGAATCAGAAGGCAATCTCGAAGTCAATCAAACCGGGTCGATACACGGGTCACCAGAACAGATGAGTAGCCAGCTAGCCGGGTCGGTACACAGGTATGGCAGATAAGCAAGTAGAGAGAGGAACGTGAGACAATCCGGATCAGGAGCACAGGCAATCAGGGTGGTCAGCAAGCCGGGTCGGTACACAGGTGAAACGGAATCCAGAAAGGTCAGCAAGCCGGTTCGGTACACAGGAAGTCAAAACATACAGGGAGCAGGCACAAGGAGGAACAGGAATCAGGAGCCAAGAACAGGTAAGTTGCTCTGACACCCCTAAAGTGTCAGAGCGATATTTTATAGTGAGCCCCTGTTTGAATTCCCCGCCCTAGGTCTGGAGGTCACGTGACCGCCGAACCCGGAAGTGCGGCTTCCGGGTCCGACGGAGCGGCGGGGGAGCGTGGAGGGGTAAGTATTGTTACAGTTACAGACTTTATTAATAACCGCTTTAGAATACGAATAACAGAAAACCTAGAAGCCCTTCTGTTTGCTAAGCCTGAATTGGCATCCTCAGACAGGTTTCCTGTACTGACAGTAATCGTGACCATTGCAAAGCAATTCATCCTAAGGCAATAGACATCCCCTGCTCCTCCAATCTTGGGTACATTGAAGACTGATTTTCTGGACATACTTTATCTAGACAGGAGAGCCACGTTTCCAGATATATAAAAAGGTGTTAAAAAATGCCATAAAAAAATGGGGATTATTTATTGAACCTCTAGATGAAACTCTACAAGCTGACATTTTGAAGCTGTTTGAGTCCACAGGGTGGTATTTGCTTAGACAAGTCAACTGATGGTGCGCTTTGTATATATTATAATGCACCATTATTTATTTCTCATGTTCTTTCTTGGTCTCCCCTCCTCCTCTTTCTGGAAAACTGTTATTCGTTATTGTAGTGAAAAGGGAGGAATTACAGTTATAAGGATTAACCCATAACATTACTGTGGTGAAAAAATCCTGATCATAAGGGACTGCATTGTAAATACTGTATATCAAGTGAATCCATTTATAATTTGTTTTTCTCTGTAAGCCAGGGTGTAATGCAAATGACTTCAAAGCAAAGCTGTGGTCTCATAGGGTTAATGACCTAACTCAATGTGGCCCTGCAGATCCAAGAACTACAAGATAACATTGTCTGTACAGCCCAGTGGAATTAGTGGGGCTATATAAATAGATAATGATGATGATGATTGTCACCTTTAGGGGGAACTGAACAGCTTCAAAGACCTCATGGGGTGAACTATGTCCTGCTATAAGAGTGGTTTTTGGCACCTAAAGAGATTTTAGGGAACCATCCCAGCAGGGGGCTCTTACACAAAGAGACATGGGCTCTGTGACCATAGCTTGCTATATTTTAAATAGGCAAATATAATTCAGTTTTCAAAATACCACGCATAATCAATATAATTAGTGATCAACCACAAATTCGTAAATAGTGTGATGAAGGACAACCTATACATTGAATAAAGCTGTCTGTCATGCAGGTAATGAAAGGAAATGAGTATCAACTCAATTTTTTATTGAAAAAGTAACTTTATTTGTATAAAGGTACAAAAAACACACAATACATTACATTCAAGTGTACGCAGAATCCTGTGAAACATAATCATTCCTACATTTAGTAAAGTATAAGATATGACATCCTACACTATATATTGAGTACTACACTAACCATGCAAACTTAAACAATATAACATATTCAAAAAAGCAATGGATGTGAGGGGACGGTAGGTGAGAGGGGTAGGGTGGGGAAGTCACAAGCCCGAAGCTTTATTGAGACAGACACAAATATAGGGAAGGGAACATAAATTAACGTATGACATTCAATAGAACTTCAAACAGTGATGGTGGAATGGGTTGGAGGGGGTAAGGAAGGGGAAGACAGAAGCCCAAGGCTTTATTGAATAAACAGACACATAGGGGGAGAAGGAGAAGAGGAAGACAAAAAATTAATCATCTTCCTCTTCCTCAGGACTGTCCATGGTGTTATAGTCGCTTAGCAGGCTGTAGATTAGCCTGCGTCAATCCTGGAGGGCCATCTTCTCCCTTCTCACATAGCGTCCTTAAAGTAGTTCATAAGGCGCCAGGCCTCCTGGATTGCCCCAATAGTGTGGGTCCCAGGAAATAATCCATAAAATACCGAATGGTATGAAAGGCAAATCCTGTGCACACTTAAGTTTGTGTATCAAGGCATCAAGCAGTACGTGTGCAGCGGGGCAGTCCCAAAAAATACGCTGTGCTGTTTCCCATCTGGTGATACAAAAGGGGCAGTAAACATATCTGCACAAGTTTCGGGAGTGCGTGAATGTCCTGAGAGGCAGACCCCTCTGAATAGCCATCCATGCAATGTCTTTATGTCTATTAGGCAGTTAGAGGCTAATAGACTAATGAGTATCAACTTAACTAATCCACTTGATCTATGTCTGTTTGGTATCTGTAGATTGGTGATTTTATATTGGATTTATTTATGAAAACATATGTTGCATTTTATCATTGGGAATTAAACAGGGAAGATGTAAATTGTGCTTGTAAAATTATGTCACAGGCCTCCCCTGGAGACCAACCCCTGTAGGAGGGGGAAGGTGACAAAGTGTCTTTAAAAGATGAGACTCCTTACAAGATATTGTAAGACTTTTGGGAAATCAATCAACATTGATAAACTGCCCATCTCCAAGCCAATTTTCCTTGATGCAGATTATACAACACATATCTATGTTTATACTCTTTCTTCTGTTTATTTTATTTGTTTTGTGGTATGTTATGTCATCTGTTATTAATTGTTTTTATAACCTGTTAGCATTGTACATTTTTTGTATATTAAATCTAAAATGTATCAAGTGTTGTCCTTACTGCTCTACATGAATTCACTGCCTGTTTAGAAGAGGTTGATGGCTGTGCAACCCTTAAAATAATCCTTTAAATTACCCAATAGAGCACACCCAGAGTGTGCGCTATTGGGTAATTAAGTCATAAGTTTTCTATGGGCCTGTTGCGTAGATGGTGACAGAGGAGGGGGATGGAAGCATGTGTCTGTGTTGGGGAAGGGACTAGTTAGACCTGCAACCTTAGGATTGGGTAAGTGCAAGATTGGGAGCTGGAAATTTTTGTGTCACCTTACAGTAACCTTCCAAGTCACAAGTGTGCAGAGTGCAGTTTGTGACAGGGAAACAGGGGCGCACGCAGGGGGGGGGGTTTCTGGGTCTCCAGAAACCCCTCCACTAAAAAAGTGCCCTACATAGCGGCACTGTACTATACAGCAGCCGCGGCGCTGTCAAAGAAGCGTCCGTGGCACTTCTTTGACAGCACCGCAGCTGCTGTATAGTACAGTGCTGCCGAAATTGAGCTCTCTCGCTTTTTTTTTTTTTGGGGTGGAGGGGAAACAAAATCCTCCGTGCGCCCCTGGTAAAGGTGGTCAGGAGAGGTTTCCTGACAAAATAGAGGTGATATAATGTTTCACTGTTTGATTATTTGATAAGTTATTAGATCATGGAGCCTGAATGAGGCGGGTCTCTGTGACAATTATAATTTATTTGGGAGTCAATTTCAAATTGAAGATGTCGGGGCTCATCAGTGGAAATTGGCCTATTTATTAAATGTGATTGCTATTAATATAATGTCATGGAAAGTTGGAGAGAAATAGACCTATTTAGTAAAAGTGACTGCTATTAATGTAATGTCGGAGCTGGTTGGGGAAAATATGCCTATTTATTAAATAAAAATGCTATTTAATTTCAGCTCAGGTTGGGGGGATAAGCCTATTTATTAATTGTATTAATTAATACCACCCAACTGTCCTTATTTTAGGGTTCTGTCACGCAATGGGGACAGGTTTGTCCCACAGGTGGGAATATTGGGGGAAAGGAGGTATGTAGTGGGAATCTTAGAGCTGCATATACGGCCACGCCCCGCTGACCTGCTGCCGGGGTCAGACATATTGAGAGGTATGCTTATGTCATCAGAACCCGTCTCACTGAGTAGCCCCAACATAATAAATAGCAGTGTCGGACTCAGTGGCGGATCCAGGGGGGCGGATCCAGGGGCTTGCTGCCGACAGCTGCTCACTGTGCAGGTCCGTTCAGCAGTGACAGTGTGCTGCCCGGCTGCTCTGATTGTGTTTTAAACACAATCAGAGCAGCGGGACAGCACACTGCCACTGCTGAACGGACCTGCACATACTGTGCAGCCGCCGGCAGCCTTAGAAGTCGGAAAGGGGGCGGGAAAATTCCAACCAGCCCCGGCGTTAAATCAATAGGACCCACAATTAATACTTAGGCCTTCCTCCAGCCCCAACATGAAAGTAATAGTATTCCCATTAGTAAATAAACCTATTTTCCTCCCTCTAGACAGCCCCAGCAATAAATTAATAGCATTTACGTATAATAAATATACCTATTTCCTGAAACCGTCACTGCCATTAAATAATTCATATTCACATTTAATAAATAGACCTCATGCTCCTCAAACTCAGCCCCACATTCAATTAATAGCCCCCAAACCACCCCTCTTAAATTAATAGTCCCCACTATAAAATTACATTGCCCGACCTTCATCCCACATTACATTGCCAGAAGCCCGCTGTGCCATCACACACACATTACTGTGCCCCCTCAGTGGCGCTCGCAGGGGGGGTTTCTGAGTCTCTAGAAAACCCCCCCGTGCTAACTAAGTGGCCACTGTCCTATACAGCAGCCGTGGCGCTGTCAAAGAAGCGTCCGCGGTGGTGCTGTAGTGTATACAGCACCGCCGCGGACGCTTCTTAGACAGCGCCGCAGCTGCTGTATAGGACAGAGCTGAAGAAACGGAGCTGCTGCGCATGCGCGGGTGCATGCGCAGCAGCTCTCTCCCCCTTTCTTCTGTTCCTTCACTTACCTTTTCTATTGGCTTCTTTCATCTCTTCTTCTTTTCTGTCTTCTTGCCGACTCCTCTCTGCTTCGCTCCTCACTGAACGTCGGGCATGATGACGTCACCCCTGACATTCAGTGCGAACTGAGCAGACGTGGTCACGTCAGTATTTATTTATTGTTTTCAATTTTCTTTTTTTTAAGTTACCCGCTCCCCCCCCCCCCCCACCAGCGAAGAGGGGAGAGGTCAGGGTCGGTGCCTAACGGTGGATACCCCGGCCCCCCAGTTCGACACTAGTAAATAACAGTCTGTGATTTGCAGATTAATAAATAGACCTCTATGTGTCTTTTTATGTTACTAAGTATTAATAAATTGCAGGATTTTATTTGTGGGAATAGCATATCTCCCAACTGTCCCCATTTTAGCAGGACAGTCTCGAATTTAGGGCTCTGTCCCGCTGTCCCACCTGGAAACATGTTTGTCCGTTCTGGGAATGCTGGGGGAAAGCCTAGGTAATGAGCAGCCTAGTGCTCTGACAGCTCTTTGGGGGCGTGGCTATACCCATTGTGCTATGGTCACGCCCACTTGCATGTTGAGGGGTATGGAATAGTACTCCTAATTTTGTGGTGAGTTTTAGAAAATGTGTTATGCAGATGAATGCACCTCAGTGCAAGAACAGCGTCTGTTCATTCATAGCAAGCGTCCATATATTTTATGAAAATAAATATCTCTCTGCTGCAATTATATCATGTATGTTGCAGAGCTGTCTTCTTTCATTTAAAAACACATAAATAATAATAGTGTGTTATTAAACTACACTAACACGTTGCAGTATATGTAAATACGTGTCATAACGTTTAAATTAAAGTCTATTGACATGATGCACCAGTGTTGGCAATGGAACTATTTGTCAGGTGTAACACTACGCGGAAGGTTATTTCGCACAAGACGAAGGACTCTTCACACCAACAACAATACAGCGTTCGCGTAGCCCCGCCCATGCAGGAACAACGCCCACTTATGCAAATAAATAAAAATTCGGCCAATTACGATATTGTTTTGCTCCTTTGTACCTCCCCCGGAAGTAGCTTTTGCAGCGAACAGGGAGGGGGTGGGGTCAGGTGCACGCCGGCTGTGTGTACGGTGCCGGTGCTGCGGTGCCATGGCCGCCCGTGGTGGCAGCGGTGCCAGGGTGCGGGCGCTGTACTCCTGCGAGCACTGGGAGGTTGTGAAGCCGTCCGTGAGCGAGCTGTCCCGGGAGGTCCGCACCAACATACTGTGCACGGTGAAAGGATGCGGTAAAGTTCTCCCTAACCCACCCGCACTCAACATGCACTTGGTGAAGTCCCACGGAGTGCAGGTGAGAGAAATATGGGACGTACCAAGATTGTAATCCTGCAGGGGTGTTATTAGTAAATACTGGAATTGCACAAAATGGAGGATTTGATGTAGGGAGATTGAGTCCGACCTTAAATGGTAAGGTAGGATGCATCACATTCTGGGTTGACTGGTGTAAATGAATGGATAAGGTGGTGATCTGGAGGCATGTGGTTGGCATTGTGAATCCATGGTTACCACTATGTAAAAATGCTGTGTTGCCATGCTGGGTGACAGGTTCACAAATAGAATAGTGAAATTCCTGATTTTTTGGGAGGGGAGGGTTAAATTGTAAGAGAATGACATGGCCAGGTGAGGGTGAGAAGTAGATCAGACATACCATACTGGTATTTTCAGGCTTGGTGAGTCGCTTTCTATTGTGCCCATGATCTCTGATGTGCATTCTGGTGTTTTGCACTATTCATTAAAAAGCAAAATATATATATATATATATATATATATATATATATATATATATATATATATATATATATATATATATATATTCTAGTGCATTTCTTAACCAACATGGTGAACACTAATAGATAATAAAACATACATTGGGGTGCTTCTTCTCCTTAGTACTTATTTGCAAGTGCAGAAATCATACGTCGGGCAGATTCAATACCTTGCACTATCACCGTCACTATGGTAATAGATCATCATCATCACCATTTATTTATAGAACGCCACGAATTCTGCAGCGCTGTACAGAGAACAGCCAATTAACCTACCAGTACGTTTTTTTGGAAATCTCCGCAAACACTGGAAGAACATACAAACTCCACACAGATAAGACCATGGTCAGGAATTGAACTCATGACCCCAGTGCTGTGAGGCAGAAGTGCTAACTACTTATCCACCGTGCCGCGCATTATTACCGTTACTATGGTAATTTCAGCGCTGATTTTTGCTTGCAGCTCTGCGAGCAAAAATCTGCGTTATAATTACCGTAGTAACTGTTAAAATGCGTGGCCTGTGTAATGGGAAATGAATCTGCCCCATAGTGTATCAAATAACATCCAAAATTTAAATAATATTAACATTAAAGCCGCGTACCAATAACACAAAATTTTGAAGCTTATCTGAGGTAAAGATGGACTGCGGGAGATCACAAAACAGTCTCTTTATCTATTGAACAATGAGCAGCAGGTTTTAGAAGCGGCTGAAACGCAAAAAGAGAGGTGCTATGGTGTAGTATGTTCTATGCTTGAAGCATAACATGGAGGGTTCTTATCAATATGTGTACCAGAAATAGACTAAAGAGGGACATTTAAACAGAAACAGCTGCCAGAATAAATAGCTTCAATAGAACGGGAATAATGGTAAAAATGTCCAATGCCCGCACATCACTAAGCAACAGTAAAGCTGATCTCTGTTCCTCCAAATAAATCCAGTAGGAAAGAGAAGGCCCCAGTGAGTATATGGAGGTCCAGCAGAAAAGTCCTCAATGCGTTTTGTCTTCAGACTTTATTAAAAGCATAGCAGTAATGTATTGCTAATATGCTAACTTTACATTTCAAGAACATAATTCGAAAGAGAATTAATGAATTTGTTATGGATGTATGGGGTGCTAGAGCAGGGAGAGAGGGCTGAAGCCAAATAAAGGAGCAGGGTTGAAGTGTGTATCAGAACTGCTCCTCACGTTATAATGTACAGGTAAACCTGTTGTCTCCAGTCACAGCGGAAGATGCCCAGTGTGTCCTTCACCAACCTGGTAACAGAATAGTAATAGGCCCACAGTACCTTCGTTAATAGGTGCTTAAAGAAGTAGGTGTGTGTTTACGTATATGCGTGTGTATCTGTCTATCCAGAAAGGGAAGTCCCGAGTTGAAGAATTGTAAGCAGATGTGGAGATTTTGTTTTTTGTTTTTTTTTTACCTTTGCAATTTGGCTGGATCAAAATGCAATATGTAGACTTAACCTTATGTAATCCAACGCCCATTGTGCCATAGATTGTGAGCAGAGCCTTCTTCTGTCTGTTTTACCCAGCTTGTTTATTACTGTTTGCCCCCAGTTGTAAAGCGCTACAGAATATGTTGGCGCTATATAAATAAATGATGATAGGCAGTTTTCCCAAAGTCCTATGGCACTTGATAAAGAGTCCTGTGTTTTGCCTAAAACATTGAACCCTGGGATATATACCCTCCTCAATAAAGGCAAGAAAATATATATACACATTCATGTCTCATTAGTGTTGCCTATCTTTGTTTTTGGTCAAGTGTTGTGCTGCCAGGATGGCTTTCTTGGCCTTGTAGTGCACCAGGGGGATAACCACATTTCCAGGAGTGCCAGATCTGGAAGATGCAGGGTTATCGTTTATAACTGCGTAGCTTTATTGTGAAGAAAACAAAGCTCTTATCCAGCCTCTCCCTGTAAATGTGAGTTTGTCAGCACATATTTCAGTCATTTCTCCTTGCACCCCCTAGTGATGCTATTTCACCCTTCGGATCAGCGTAGACCCACTTGGAGCAAAAAATGACTCCTTTTAGCTGCAGTGACCGTGGAAATATGAGCTGATTCTGATCTGTCCAGATGGGTATTCCAAAATCTTGCAGTCATATCCTGGCCATGCCCTCTACAAATAACATAATGCAAGGAACCACCCTAATTGGTGGGCATTGTCATGTGGTCAGACCTGCTTAGTGACAGCTCCATACAAAAGCAGAAGGAGTAAAATAAATAGTTGTTTTGGATAAGTTGATGATGTCTATGCTTACTATATAGGAGAGATCATTTATTCAGAGTGGTATGTGCTCCCCTGCTGTGCTAGATGAAGGAAGTCTTTTTTGGGAGAGAGAGTGTAGTGCATAAACATATTAAGGTGCCCTTCTAATTTATTTATTTTTGCCAGCTACATAGACAATAATAAACTATATATTGTACAACAATAATATATCCGGAACAATGACAGGCTGCTTTATATATATGCCTTTTGTATACACTTTGTGCTGGTTCTTTAATCTCAAGCTCACTGCTGGATTCTTCAATTCAAGAAGTCAGCACACTAATATTTCATACACTGACACATTGATTGCACCTTTTGAGGTAACTGTACAGATGTTTTCAATGTAATTGGCAGTAACCCTTAAAAAGGAAATGTTACTTGATGTAAAGGTATTAGAAATATTTCCAAGGGTATATAAATAAAGGTTTCAGGAGCTTTTAAAGTGACACCCGAATTATTTCAGTTAAAACTGTGATTGGGTGGGAATTTCATTCAATGCACAGCTGATTGGTGGTGACCCAAACACAAGACGGTCCCTAGAGCTGAATGGCTGGTTCCCAGCTGCACTCTCAGATGTGCCATTTGAGTAGATTCTACAGCTCCAATTGAGTTCAGAAAAATATTTATGGGAGCCTGTTTTAGCTGATAACGGATCAGTATCTTGCCCACGTCTGACAATGTAATTGTGCAAGATGTCGTTTGTTTTGGATCAAGTGGTAATTTAGGTCTATAACTTAAACAGAACCTTTCTCCAGACACTCAAGTTGTTAAATCTTATGAAAGTCAATTTCAATTTATTAGTGGTTTTAAGTTTGCTCTTTCCCTGAGGCTACAAACACACTGAGCTTGCAGTGTATTTATAAATGTCTGTTATGCGTTCAGTCCTGAACCCACTAATGTAAGGTAACTGTACAATATGAACCATCTGGATAAATATATAGGTTTTGTAAGGAAGCAAGTTTATTACACAGTACAATGTTACCTCTTCTAGTATTACATGTTTGTGCATCCTACGTACATTTGTGTGCTCTTTGTAGCCAGTGGTTTTACAAGAGAAATGTAGAATATTGCTTGAAAACCGTTCTTGTTCTTATTTTAAGACTGCTATGTGCCCTTAATATATTTTCTACATAGGTAACTTGTTTTAATGAATGATAAATATGGCATGCTGCCTTCTAACACCTCTCTATGCGGTATATAATACAGTGGTAGAAGCAAGCCCTTAACAAACACTTCATCCTATATTTTTTTCAAGCAGATATGGGTGAACAAGCCGTAACCGATGCAGATTCTTGCATGTGATGTCCATAACACAATCTGTCAGATTTAGGTTGTGTTTTGGATGCTAACCTATCTGTGTATTGACCCCTTGGAGTCTCCTTTAGCCATTTGCAGTGTTTTGAAAAGTTCTGCTGAAGAAGGGATAATGCGGTTGACTTCACATGGTAGTGTTGTGCTTTATCATCTGATCTGTACTACTAGAGTTGTAAATAGAATTTATGATAAATATATTGTGATGTTTTAGCTGACAGCAATTAAGTGCACTTTCCAGCACCTTTGTGCTGCATTGCTGAAGCAGCTTTGCACATTATCCATCCAGGTGTAGTGTCCTTTATCTCTTACAATACACTGCTATAAAAACAAAGTCTTAAAGAGACAACTTTGGACATTTGTACCTTTGATTGCTATTTCTGTGTAGCAGTGCATTGAGGGAACCACTAAGGGGCATATTCAATTGGCTACGTTACTGTTAAAAGTAACGTGGCTTGCGCACTATTACCGTTATTACGGTAATAGTGCGCGTAATTACGACTATTACGGTACCTTTAACTCCGACTTTCTGCTCGCAGCTCAGGGAGCTGCGAGCTGGAATCCAGGTTAGAATTACCGTAATACCGGTAATACTTTTAACGCTGAGTTACTTTTGCGAGTAACGTGGCTAATTGAGTATGCCCCTAATTCTTGTTGCAGGTGTTTATTACAGTATATTCACAATGGAGAAGAAGAAATTACTGGTAGAAATATCCATAAATGTACCGCCTCTGTTGATCTTTGTATGCCTGATGTATTAGTTTATAATCTGTGTGCACAAGTCCGCTGTCACTAGAACACTCTTGTACCTCTCCAGGGTCTCACATGGTGGTGATGTCGCTAGTCACTCGGCCCAATAGTTCTTATGATAAGTAGTTAATGATAACACAGCTACCTGTTTGGCGGCCCATTGATGGTGCATAAAAATGATAACACACACACGTGTCACAGCTTCCTGCATTTTTTCCTACTCAAAGCTGAGTTTTCTACATAAAGAAGAAATTACACAATTTTGATCAGTGTCCCTTTATCGCAACCTTCTGTGGATCTCTTATCTGGAAACATGTCATCCAGAAAGTAAATAACGTCTGCTCAGTGGTTTTATACACGCATGATCGGGGTCTCTTCCTGCAGTCACTGAGGAACCCACTGACGGGGGTGCCAGAGGCAATATGGGATAACACAAGGGCAATTGTTAAATGTCATTTAGTATATATTGGGCATGATGTTCCGAATTGCAAAACACCCCATGCATTCTGTATAATGGATCCCATACCTGTATTTCTTACATTAAATGCCTCCTTCGCTAGATAATACCTTATACAGGATCTTTTTATAGCAAGAGCATGCTTTAACACGCAGTAACACAAGCTTTGGGCGGACAGATGCAGAAGCAAAGCTCTGTCCTTAATAGTACAGTGTTCTCAATACGCTGTTTTGCTTTAGTGAACGAATAATGTCAAGGAACCGTAATGTGACATGATTGACAGCTGGTTTCCACTGTTGCCCACGTGCACAGGACAAACAGATAATGACATAATTGTAGTAGATGAAAGCCACCTTGTTAATTAATACAAATACCGTCTTCCCATGTGTCTTCCCACTTTTAAATAGAATGTATTTTCCATTCAGCTTGTGGTAGATGACCAATTACTGTATTATTCATGAAAAGCCTTTTTCTTATGCAAGTACATAGCTATATGAATTACCATGCATTCCCCCTTGTGATTTGCTCATTATATTTTTCTCCCACACTTTATGGCATGTATTGAACAACACCACTAAATACTGTATTGTAGTAATGAGCTTCTGTGTGCGGTGTGAGTCTACAGAGACCATCACAATTTCTCAGATCATGATACGGTGATAATGTTGCATTTAAAAGGGTTTGTATACATGTACAGTCTGCTTTATTAATGAAATGTGATATGGTTTGGGTGTGTTCACCCTGTATATTTAAGTTGCTAGTTTAGTCAAAGAGGCTATTGTGGTGTTGACTTTTCCACACTGCTGTATAGTAAATATGACCTTCAGAAACTGGTTGGAGAAGGTCAACAACTGTATTTACAGAAATACCTTCTGTTCTTATATTGGCTTACACAGAAAGTAGGGATGACAGCCTTCCTCACTTGTAATATACATATTATTTTCACCTTTAAGGCTGTGGTCATGTGATTGACACTACCCATCCGTTTCCAGCTAAGAAATTTGTGCATTCAGAACTGCTTTGGTTCTGTACACCTCAGAAAAAGGCCGTAATCAAGTGCAGCATCGTCCTATTTATATTTGTATGTCGCATACAAGGCTAAACTGTACAATATCTGGTCACTGAGTAATTTGTTCCAGCTTCAAGAATTCATTTAATGTGTTATTGTGTTCGACCTGTCTGTACTTATACTAAAGCCGTTTCTCTCTGCAGGACGGCATAACCAACCCCACATTACGGAAAGACTTAAAGGGCTCACCGAAGCTGTACTGCTGTCCTATAGAAGGCTGCCCAAGGGGAACTAACCGACCTTTTTCACAGTTCTCTCGTGTAAAACAGGTATTGTATTCTGTGCCACTTTTATGTTTTCTTTTACCCTTCAAGGAGAACTTCATCCTAAAAGGTATATTTGACACACTGGGGTATTGTGGGTCTACTAAGAAGAAATGATGTCAATGGCTCACTCAAATATTTGCGGCTAAGTAATAGTCCTGCATCAGTTTTGTGATCTTGGGTCAATCAATGTTGTCAAACTGGGAGCACTATGACAGGAGAAAAAAATGGCATGGTAATAATGCTCGGCTCCATTGTTTGTTGAACATGGAAAGCAGTAACAAATGTCTTTAAAAGTAAAAAAAAATACTGTAGCTTATGCAGCTGCTAGTAGGACCGTGTAACACACAAATATGGCAGCTTTGGTCTGCAAATAATCCACCTCTTCAGTCTAATATACATTATATGTGACTGCTAATTCATCTGCGCACCTTGGGTATATTTACTAAACTGTGTGTTTGAAAAAGTGGAGTTGTTGCCTATAGCAACCAATCAGATTCTAGCTGTCATTTTGTAGAATGTACTAAATAAATGATTAACTAGAATCCGATTGGTTGCTATAGACAATTTATTTAGTACATTCTACAAAATGACAGCTAGAATCTGATTGGTTGCTATAGGCAACAACTCCACTTTTTCAAATACACAGTCTAGTAAATATACCCCCTTATCTCCACTCTTTGGAATGACCAAATTCTATTTGGTGTCAATGCATTAAATTGGATGAAAAATATCGCATTGTATGGCCGGTCAGTTTTTATGATGTAGAATCCAATCTTTATATGCATGCAAATTAAAATGATGTCAGGCAGCATTATATAATATATTAAAATTAGAGCTGAAATGTTTTCACCTTTTCTGAAATTAATAAAATCTATATAGTGTAACGTCCGTATGATCCTTGCAATGTCATCCCATTATTTGTTACCCAAAGACTGAAATGTGCAAATATCTTTGCCATAGGTGCCACAATTTTGCTTTCCCTGCAAAAACCCTTAACTTTTCAGTGGGCTGTACGTCCACCGCACATACAGGGCGGCCTTTATCAACACTGGTGCACAGATGGCTGTTTTGGAAAGAACCAGAGTTGTGTTTTGGTTTTTTTTTTTTTGGTCTTTTCTTTTTATGGGTTAAACAGATTAGAATCACGCTAGGTCGTCTGTCTTCAGGCTAGTGTGTAATAAGCCCGGTAGTACTTACAGTTAATTAGAAACACACATCATACGAGATGGAAACATATTCCAGTGAGTGAAAGATTGTTAATAATCATAGCCAGAGCCCCTATTGATGCAAACGCGAAATCACATGCAGGTTCTCATGTACTGATTAACCCCTTGATGACCGGAGATATTACATACCTTAATGACAAGACAAATTTAGGGGGTGTGTCATTTTCACTTTCATGGGTTTTTTTATTTTTTTTACTGCAATATCTAATCAAATTGCCCTTTTAGGGGTACAGAATGTATACTTTATTTTTGTTACGTAAAATATGTGTAAACTACACATGGGTGAAAAACAACCAGGAATAAAAGGGTGGACCAAATTTGGGAGATGGGGGTTAGCACCCTCCTGGAGATCGTTTGGTGCATAAATGTCAGTTAAATTAAAGTCAGCACAACAGAATGTAGATTTACTATTGTGTGGTTGTCACGTGGGTAATGTGCAGCTACCACAACAGAAACCATCTGTAAAGTACCAGTTGCCACGATGTGACTGGTCAGTGGGCATAGAGATGGGTGGTAATCGCTCCGTTGCACATGTTCTTAGTTTCCCCCAGTTACTAGGAGTGAGACAGATCCAATATGGACTGTGGTATAATTTGAAGCGATCTAAAAAACAAAACAAAATTGTCCCTGGCAGACAGATTAATACAACATGCCAAGCTAGTCCAGTATGTTATGAATACTAACCGTACATGTTGGGGCTTACATCCACTTTAAAATTCATTACAGCTCTACCAGTGTCTGCGTCCCTCCTCAGACATGTAAGGACCTGATGAGCAGTAATCTGCTGCTAGATGACTTGTGGCTGGTGTTGTGTTTAACAGTTCTCTTGTGTATTTCAGCACTTCATGAAAATGCATGCAGAGAAGAAACACAAGTGTGACAAATGCGGGAACTCCTATGGCACAGAGTGGGACTTAAAGCGGCATGTGGGGTATTGTGGAAAGACGTTCAAGTGCACGTGTGGGTGTCCTTATGCCAGCAGAACAGCGCTCTTGTCACACACCCATAGAATGGGGCACGAGATACCCATTGAGCACAGGTGAAACATTTAAATCACTTTCCTTTCATGTCCCATTTTAAACTGATTTCAGGTTAATTTTCTAGATACTAGTCTGGCCTATTGAGTGACAAGACGTGGATGTAACTTCTCCTTTCCTTGCAGAGACCCACCCGTAAAGAAAAGAAAAATTGAAGCATCAAAGCAAAACCAGAAATTTGGGTGCGAGGAGAGGACTTTCTCCCACGATCTGTCTGCGGCAATTGCTGCGCCTGACCAGCAGATGGCAGAGTTAAAGGCACTACCTACAAGTGAAATGTACATCGGTTCCTATGTTGCAGAGAGCGCTCCTCTGCAGCCATATCAAGCACAAAAACTCCTGTTACCAAAGCCTAAGCTAACTCTAATTAAGTTACCGGTAATGCAACTGGCCCATCTGCCTGTCCTAGTTTCATCTTCTGAATGTCCTATGAAACCTATGGTCATGGCACTTAATAACCGAGGATCGGTCATGAGTACACTGCAAATAGTACCTCACTATGATGGCACAGTTCTCACGAGTGTGGACACTGCGACCACCTTACCTAATAACCTCTCTCAAGCTAGAAACGAAGGGTACAGTTCACTAGGATCTGTAAATTCGTATGTGCAAGTCAACATGGAGAAATTGCAGCCCACTGACTCCAACATGGAAGTGAGCAGCTTGCCTATGAAGACCAGAATCACCTCTGATGTTCAGACCGACTTATCGTACTTTGCGTCTAATATATTACCAAGCAACCCCTGGCCTACCAATGACTCTTATGTATCCTCTTGTTCCCAAACGGACTTGTCGTTCAGTGCCCAGATGTCCCTGCCCATCAGCGTAGAGACTCAAACGCTTCAGAAAAGTTCTGCGTTGCCCCTGAGATCTCTGTCGGAGGACTCTGTCGATCCTTGTGTAACTTGTGGAGTTTCTCGGGAAACTCAAACAAACACTATCTCTTTGTCAAGAGACAACACTCTGCTGGTGGACCAGTCCGTCATGTGCGATAATATCTTCGGTGACACTAACTCTTTTTACACTGTATCTACACAAACGGGCCAGGCAGAAAACAGTTATATTTCTGGAAACTTAGGTCAAAACCTGCTGGACACTGATGACATCAAGGAAATAAGGGAAGAGGATTTCAATACACAAAATGGGACATTCCCATCACAAAACATGACTGATAACCAGACTCAGACGATGGAACTTTTGAGTGACCTTGAAAAAATCCTATCTGATAATCTGTCTGGCCAATCAATGGATAATCGAAGCCTGTTGTCTGGGGGAGATGGCAATCTGTCATCTAATTGTAACCCCAACCCCAGCATCGATTTTGACATAGAAGAGTTCTTTTCTGCATCAAACATCCAGACTCAAACAGAACAGAGCGTATTGGGTAACCTTAATTCTGAATATCTGGATATTGAAACACAAACAGACTTTTTATTTTCTGAGGACTCGACCCATTGTTTCTCCAACAAAGGAAACTCTAACCTTCTTGGCATGGAAATGTTCGATACTCAGACGCAGACAGACCTGAATTTCTTTCTGGACAATAACTCTCACTTGCGTCTGGGTAATATCCTAAAACAGTCCAGCTTTTCGATTAGCACGGACTCGTCCGATGCAGAGAGCCACTCAAATGGAGCATCAACCAGCAAAGATATGTCCTGCCCTCCCCTGGAGGGTCAAGTACAACAGAACAGTGCTGAAACACAGACTACGGACAGCTGCTTTGAAACGCTGGGAAGTTTATTCCTTACGAGCAACGAGACACAGACTGCAATGGATGACTTCCTACTTGCGGATCTGGCGTGGAATACAATGGAGTCTCAGTTCAGCTCAGTTGAAACTCAGACTTGTGAGGAGAGGTTCTCTTTGTTCTCCTCTGAAAAATCTGACAACTGAACTACGCACCTCAAAACGAATCATGCCGATAGCGGTGAATGAACGTCCCGTCCCCCCCCTTCTATTTATTGGTTTGTCCCTGCATGTCTTAATGTATTCTGCAAGAACAAACCTTGCTACGTCTCTACTAAATTGTAGCGTTTATCAAATGTTTTGACAGCCACACGGCCTTCCTAAACATGACATAGATAAACTGCTGCAGTGTAATGAGCTTTACAAACCTATTTTAAATTGCAGTAAATCTGAATTGCATGTCTTTCTGTGCAACACAATTGTAGAAGTTTGGTCTATTTTGTATATTGGCTATAACACCTAGAAAAGCGCTTTATTTATTTGGTTTCCATTGTAAATTATTTATACTGTGACTATAAAGAGTGTCTGACTGTAAAATGTTTGGCTTTATTCTTTTTTTTTCAAACATGTATTTATACATTTTTAAATATAACGAGTACTAGATCCTGTTAAAGCATGAAGATACTATCACCATGAAGATACTATCACCATTTATTTATATAGCGCTGCACAGAGAACTCGCCATCAGTCCCTGCCCCATTGGGGCTTACAGTCTAAATTCCCTAACATACATAGACTACGCTCAATTTGATAGCAGCCAATTAACCTACTAGTATGTGTTTGGAGTGTGGGAGGAAACCGGAGCACCAGGAGGAAACCCACGCAAACACGGGGAGAACATACAAACTCCTCATAGATAAGGCCATGGTCGGGAATTGAACTCATGACCCCAGTGCTAACCAAAGTTGGGTTTAAAGTATATTCATCACATATGCACATCGGGGGCCAACCATTTTGTGGGCTACGCCACTATTCATTCACTAGAAACTAGTGACATCACTGTTGTGAGCCACTTCTGATCACTAGAAGTTAACTATTTTTTTTTTTATTTTTAGAATTTTCCAAAAATGGTCTACAGCAGTGGTTCCCAAATTGTGTGCCTAGGCTTCTTGGGGTGCTCAGCCAGGGCCAGTGGTAAGCAAGGTGGGGAACAACTTGGTAATTACTTTGGTTTAGGGGTGCTTTGAAAAAATTATGGAGGCCCTAATGGTGCCTTGAACTGAAAGAGTTTCCAATCCACTGGTCTACAGTGTGGTTTCAGAGTAGACATTTGCAGTAATTCACAATACGTAGACCTCTATAAAAATAAATAAATATATAATTACATTATAGTTACAGAGACCAGTAGGTAGAAATCAAGAGAACGTAGTATTGCAGATCAAGACGGCATAGATGATCAGCAGTACTCTTGTGAAGTAGGCCTGTATCCAGGATGAATATGGGTTTGAAAAGCAGGCCTTGAGGTGCGGAGGACTGAATGTGTAATGGTCAAAGAAGATCATGCAAAAATGCTCCTGGTTGTGAGAGCATACATCCTAGAGAGAATGGGTAGACAATTATGGTGGCACTGAGTGGGAGAGTAGAGGTGATAGCAAATTAATTAGGAGTGGTAGTCATTGGCAGAAAGGATGGGGTAGAACTGCGGTTCAGATGTAGGTGGTAGGGAATTGATTCTGTAAGAGACTGGTGTATAGTGACTGGCAGAGAGGAGCAGAAGAGGTTGACTGAAGAGAGGTGAGGCAGAAGCCAGAGGGGCAGGATACAGTGTTCCAGGAAAGACATTGAGGGAGTGAATGAGTTTTGGTTGCTTCCAGGGTGAGAACGGGATGGACCCTGGAAATGTTCCAGAGGTGAAAGTGTCAGGATTTGGAGATGGCTTGAATATGGGGGGTGAAGGAGACGGAGGGGTCTAGGATGACTCCCAGGCAGTGGACTTCAGAGACAGACTATGCTCAACTTGGTTTGAAGGAGAACTGCAAACCATAGAGAAGTTTGGCTTAAAGTATACTGATCGCAGACATTTTGAGGGCTGAACCACTATTAAGTCACAAGAAACTAGTGACCTCACTAATCTGTGAGGCACTTCTGATTACTAGAAGTTTTTGTTAATTACACTTATAGCAGTGAGCCTTAAAATACACTTTACATATCAATTAAATGTATTTTAATCTTGAATACCAAAAGTAAATGTATGCAATTGTTACCTAGATGACAGCAGACCATCGTTTCTCCGTAAGTTCTTGTCTTGCAGTTTTCCTCGGTTTGCTTTAACACAAGAACTGTCTCCCACACAATCTATTAGTGTCTGTTTCCACTGAAGTTCTCATTCTTAATTAAAAAAGAAAAGACTTCTCCAAAAAAGTTTGCATTACTCTGTTTGAAAGTGGTATTTTGGGAATACACTATTTTCTATGTTTCCTATGCAAATAGTAAGAGCTAAATGTGTACTTTCATACTGCATGCATTTTCCTGCCTTTTATAAAGGTGGTGTTATCGGGGCTTGAAGGTTTTATTTTGTTGCTAGGCTACAGACATTTTGGGGGTTATTTACTGACAGGTGCAAAAAATGCTGTAACCCATAGCAACCAATAAGACATTAGTGTTGACCAGTTGGACAATAAAAGCAAATGTCTGGTTGATACTGCTAAGCGTACTAGTAAATAAAACTCCAGTGGGTTTGATTATTAACCTATACCATAAGTCGCATATCTCCTCCCAAAAACCCTTAACATTGTATAATAACCCTCATTCCGCACACAGTCTTGGAGGCTTGGACTCGTGGCAAGAGTGATGAAATTTAGGGATGCTACAAGTTGTGAAGGTCTGCTGGAATATAGCCATAGAGGAGTTAGAGGGGGTAGTTTAAATCCATTAAATATGCTTATAATTTGCACTGAGCATATATTCAGGCTCATGTATGTAAAGCGCATAAATAGTTTTGAAAAACCATCTGAGGCCTCATCTCACATAATATGAGGCGGGTCCGAGAGACGAAAAGATTACTTTGATGGGACCTCTAATGACTTCAGTAGTACTTTGCTACCCCTGGGTGGCTTTCAAGTTCTTGTGCAGTTTAGATAGATAGTTTTCATGTTGGGACCCCCCAGCAACCCCCATGTGACACCGGTCAGATTATTGGGGAAAAATAAAATTAGAGTCCTAAAAATAGGAACCCAATGAACACTCTTATTTTTCAGTTAGTCTATGACACATCATGTCCGATTGCTGTATGTTTAGCTTATTTTTGTTTCCACTTCTATAGTGCTTGTAAAATGCATCCATCTAATGCTGGATGTGATACCAAGCTGTCACTTTATGCGGGGAATTACTGATATGCATGCATTGATCAGGCAAGAACTGTACTATGCTGGGATTTACTCTAGATAAGTATACCCATATGTTTCCCCTAGGGCCACCCCTAGAATGTGGATGATTCCAATTCATCCTACACCAAACATATACGGGTGAATTGATCCTGTAATCCTTATTATTATTAGTTTATTTAAAAGGCGCCACATAGGGGAATATAAACAACAGTGATTACATAGAAGAACAGGCACAAGGAAACACCCTGAAGTTAGCCAGCATGAGACAAATGTGTGAAGCATAAGCGCAACATATAGTGCATAGGGGGCAATAAGAGGTGACGTAGGCAGGAGGTGAGTGAAAATGGTGCACAGGATGGGGGTAGGCAGGAAAACAAGGATCTAGATCTCTGCCTGTAAGAGCTTACAATCTAGAGGGGAGGGGGAGTGGTAGGTTTTGGTGGAAACAGGAGCTTTTACAGAGCGTTAGAATAATTAGTGGCTGGTGGACAGTCTGATTGGTGGGGGGAGTGATTTGCATAGATGTGGCGATGTCTTAGCGGCTGTAGTGTGAAGAGGTCATCAGTGGCGAGGGGAGGCAGCAGGCAAAGTGGAGGGGTGTGGAAAAAAAATTAGGTTGGAGATGTAGGGGAAGAGTTTGATATCCTATGGGGGAAAGTAAGCCAGAGTAGCAGTGTTAAGAATGTTTGGAAAACGGATAAGGAGCACTCTCAATATGTCTTTTAATGCTGCTCTTATACGACAAAACGTTTCTTTGTTGTGCTCTTTCTTTTTGCAATTATCTACCAGTATAAATCACCAAACAATGCACAACTGCTAGTAAAATATAGATTAGAAGCAAATTAAGAAAGTGTTGAGGATGTACAGAAGTGTGGTGAAGGGGGTCAGAGAGGTTGCAGTAGTTGTGGAGAGAGATGACCAGAGGGGACCAGAGTGAGGCAGGATCTGATGTAACAAAGGTGGAAATAGCAGGACTGGGAGAGGGACTGCAGGTGGGGGAGGATTTGAGGAAGAGGTCCAAGCAGTGGACTTGAGAAACAGAAAAGAGCAAAATGTTGCCAACGAAAAATGGGAGACTATGAGTTCGGTTTTGGACATGTTGAGATTGAGAAAACACTGGGACATCCATGGGCAGACGGTTGAACATGCAAGAGGGGAGGGGAAGAGGTCAAGGGATTAGAAGTAAATTTGGGTGTTACTGGAGGCCAAAGGAGCTGATAAGTTATAAGTTCACCATGGGAGGAGGTGTACAGAGAAAAGAGAGGAGGGCCAAGGATATAGAGGCTTGAGAGACCACGAAGGCTGGAGGGAGAGGAAGAGTCTGAGGTAAACAGAGATGGAGGCAAACAAGACGAGCACCACAGAGGCGAATAGAGTAGAGAAGGACAGGGTGGTCAAAAATGCAAAGAGGTCCAAAAAGATGAGCAAGGAGAAGTGACCCTTATGTTTGGCAGAGAAGATGGTTTGTGACCTTTGCAAGGGTGATTTCAGTGGAATGGAGGGGATAAACACCAGATAGTAGTGGGAGGAATCCACAAAACATAACTCATCAAGCCAGGTTTGAACAGAAATGTCTTATTCAGTCTAAAGATTTCTAGCAAGTCTGCTGTATCTGCAGTGGGTTAAAGCCATTCTTTTAGTATTGGTACATGCAGTGAAGAACAAGGCTAGACCTAGGTGCCAGATAGATGATATACCTACAAAAAAAAGCTACTGCTGTTTAAGTTTTGGGAACCATATGTATTGAGATCAAAGGAAGCATATGGTCCTGAATTTTACATTTTTCCTGATCAACTGACCTGACCACAGGAGGAGTCTTGGAGGCGAGAGGGTGAAGAGCTAATCGGTGGGGTGGTGAGGGGGCCGTAAATGGCAGATCAGAGCAGGTATGGAGAGAAATGAGGTTGGAGATTTTGAAATGGATCCTATAGGAGAAAGGGAGCCAGTGTAACAATCATTACCCTAATAAATGGCCATAAATCAGTATATTTAACATTGTAGATTAGCAGCTGAATAGATGCCAGTAGAAACCGAATGTGTAAAGGCTTCAGTTTCATACACTGGGTTTATTGGCACAGTGTTAATACACATACTATAACAATGGAGGTAGTTGTTTACAAAAATACGGTCATCCAAAACCATTTAATTAGGTTTTGCCAAAGCAGTGTGGATTACATTTATTGGACAACTGTCACAAAAAGGTATAAGTGTAGTTTAGCACAATTTAATTCTCTCTGGTATTTCCACCCGCTTGATAGTGAGGGAAGGCAATACAGTGTTCCTGTGCAGCGGGACAGTGCCTGATTTTGCTCTTCTACCTTTAGCATCATTAAGAGGTCTTACATCCTGCTGGACGTTGCGCTTGTTCTGCATTGTCCTAGTGTGGAGAAAGCCTACAGAGACTGGGTTATTGCTCTGTTTTACAGAGTTAGTATTGGCTGAATTAGACTTCTGGGCTAGAAATGAGCACTGCCACTGGAGACGTTCAGAGCTTCCCAAGGGTGTTCTTGGAATACAAGATGGGATATAGGAAAGTGACTCTGGCACTCTTAACTGCTCCTGTGGAAGTTCACTTACAGCTTCCAGAAGTCTCCTCTCTGCCCTGGGGTCTATGTTGTTGTTAACTTGGCCAGAAGGAAACTTTTCCAGCTGCTGGACAAGAAACGCTCTTCTTCTTGCCAGCTGCTCCGTATGACCGTTTCCAGGTGATGCTTTGAGCGGTGGCAGTAACACAGGTGAGCCAAACATCAGTGACTCCTTTGTATTGTAACAGTTTGTACATATTGGAAGGGCTCCTGTGAACTGAGACAAGCTCCTTTGTGAATTCCTCTCCTTGTTCTGTCTTTGTTCTCTAATGGACATCTCTGCAGAGGAATCTTTGACACAGTAGCTTTGTGTTTTGGAGACCATGGCGGTGGAAGGGCAGTGATCTGTAAACCTAGAATCCAAGTCATCCTCTGTAGGGGGTACAATGTTATCAGCAGGGCTATGCTTGGTCATTGATTTCTCCTTATGGTTCGTGTGTGATGTGGATTTTGTTTCCGGCGTCTCGTCTTTACTCTCTGGCAGAAAATTGATATCAAGACATAGAACACAGTCTGTGGAGCCTCCTTGCTTAAGCTTCTTTGGTTTCTTTTGGGGGTGCAGACAGGCTGCTGCAGAAACTGGACCCCACCCACATACCTGCAAACCCAAAAGTCACAAAGAATTAACCTTCAATGCATACTTTAATAAGACATACAAAAGAAACCCGTAGATCCCACAGTCTTTATTCACATTAAATGATTAATATGCACCTGTCGCATAAAGACAGTGGATGCAAATATTTTATAGACAAACCATTTCCTGTCCATTCACTAGGACCCAGCGTCTTCTGGCCAGGAAACGCCGCTCTCGTGACACTAGTACCTACTGAACGGATAGGCTACAATCTCATGCATAGTGGTTTAGCCAACAATATGGTTGGCTCCACTGCGGTGAAATGAAAAATAACCATTACACATGGCATCCAAATTCAATACACACTGTACACCTTCAATTTAAAGGACCACTAAACTTAGAATTTAGGTTTCTTTAGATAAGCAGCACCCAAAAATGAAAGTAAATCTCAGAATAATCAATCTTTCTCAAATATCAATAGAATATTTTACTTGTATTTTTTTGTAAATGTTATTAGGAGCTCTAGTATATAAGCCAACTTGTATTTTAGGTTTATAGACACACAGACAGTTTATGTGGTTGGGCTTTTAACCAAGGACACACAGATTTTTTTTTATTTGTTTTTTTTGCTATGTTCGCTGCAAAGGGGGTAATTACTTTTAGCCATAATTGGAATTGTTCGTTTAATTACCCTAATAAGTTTCACAGTGTCTTGTGCACTTTTTTTCTCTTTTTTTATTTTTTTTTATTGCTTTGGCATTATTATAATGAAATGATATAAGTAATATGATGGACCTGTATAAATAAAAGTTAATAACAATACCCCAGATCATGTTATTTCTTTGGCTGTTATAAAGCAAAATAGGATACAATTTCCAGATATGTTACGAAAGGCATTAGACAAATTATCTTGAAAAGAGCCTGCCAGACAGATCCATTAGTGTCACACTAAAGAATTATTATCCTGTTACTTTCTCTTCCCCTCCCTCCAACACAGCAAATCGCCAGCAGGAAGCTTTGTGGAGGCTGCAATATTATGTTCAGTCCTTTTTGACTTGTAGCCGAGATACACGAGAGCTTTTTCCATCAGGGATGATTCCATAGTTAGCCACTCTCCCGGAACGTCCAGGAGACTCCCGGGAGAGCTGGGAAACCTCCAGCATTGTGCCCTCTTCGTTGGTGAAGCGGGTGGGTGCAGAGCTAAACTTGTCCCCCTGCCCCTGTGATTGGCTGATACTGATTAAGTTTGACAGGGGGTGGGGCTAAAAACGCTATCCATGTGGCCACGCCCCATGAAGGAGCCCCCTCCTCCCAGAGATCATACTGCCAAAGTTGACAAGTATGGATTATTCATGCTATTTTGAAGTACAGAATACAAACTTGAAAGAAGACAACATAGAAACAACTCTGTGTACGGTGCAGGACATACTTCTATATTTTTACACTGAACACACCTGGGGCTAGATTTACTAAACTGCGGGTTTGATAAAGTGGAGATGTTGCCTATAGCAACCAATCAGATTCTAGCTGTCATTTATTTAGTGCACTCTACAAAATGACAACTAGAATCTGATTGGTTGCTATAGGCAACATCTCCACTTTTTCAAACCCGCAGTTTAGTAAATATACCCCCTGGTGTACATAAGACCTTAGGCTGCATTTGAACAGTGACCTAGATGATAAATATTAAGTAACTACTCACAGCTTCTTCCCATCCCGTCCTTATCAACCACTCAGTCGACTTCTGATCATCTTCAATCACCTTCTCGCTGATCTCGGCCAGCGCGTCAGTCAGATCCTTCTCCCGTTTCCCTTCATCTGCAGAGCAACTTTTCTGCGGGAATTTCTCTAGTTCTTGCAAGTTTTCTAACTGTAAATCATTGTCTTGAATAGCCATTATTGTGCTAAATTACACCTGCAATATATAAAGAAGAAAATAAAATGAATAAACCAAGACCAGAATATCAAACATAAGTAGAAATTCTACATGAAACAATGATCACAATCACCAGAGTTGTAAATGTGTATTAATCTGATGTTCTAGACCTTTGAGAGTCCATTGAGAAATGAGAAGCTCTTTCTCCTAGATCATTGCACATGTCAGCTCAGTATCACAACTGGAAGTTCACTGAACAGTGATACTTTTTACAACTAGTTTGTAATACTACAATATCACAAGTGGTCGACCAAATCTCCAACAATTCCCTTCTTACTCCTGTGTTCAACAACCCTGCAGGACACTCTGTTAGGTCTTCTGGTAAGACCGAGTGCAGTACCCCAGTATAGCAATGTTTGAGATTCCACCGTAACCGGTTTTCCAGTATGTACCTGCATGCCAGCTCTAATGCAGCGAGATGACAAGCCAATAATTATCTTAATGTACTTTGTTCATTGTTTTGTTAGGACTGTTTACATACGTTACCCTGCATTTTCCACTTTTTGTTACATTGTCACCTGGACTTGTCTGAAAAGCCCACATATACTGCTGCCAAAATGGAAGAACTAATGATACCTATGGGTTATACACTTAGGGGTATACTTACTATGCAGTGGTACCGTAGAACCTCTGATTCCCGGCACTTTCAAGGCATTTTCTCCAAATGGAAATTTTATTAAAGACAAAACCCCTTCTGCTCCACGGGAGGTTTCTGTCCTCCCTGACCTCGCCTTATGACACCTGTTTGATAGGTGTACCGCCTTAGTCAAACTAACCCACCTGCCACTTGGCGTTTAAAAAAAAATGCCTTCCGAGTGCCGGTTTCACAAAACCGCTGCACACTGTTAGTCATGGTATTACAAGTGAAACTTATCAATGGATTAGTGTTTACCATTGTGTTGAGATATCATAACGTATGGTCTACGAGATGGCTGCAGAATTGCCCAGATATAAAAGACAATTACACTTGCTCATCTGCATACAGTAGAGCAGTGTGCAGCATTTTCTATGCTCTTTCCCGATTGGTGGGGACATAGAAAAACTGATATTTTTGGTACATTACATTGCACTAGGCATTTGGCAAACCAATAACAAATACAAATGTAACAAGTTCATAAGGCTACTTTAACTGCTAGTAAGAGATTTTACTAATACCCCCCCTCCCCAGCTGTTTCTCTTACAACTAGGGAAAGGGGAGGAGGATGATTGGGATGACCTATCGCAGGCTGCAATTAAGAAATTACAGCTTGTGATTGGTCCTCGTGCTCACACCCCCCTATGCCGCAATTTAAAGTTGGTGAACAAAATTGATTTGCCAGTCCTTTCATCCAGAGACTCAGGAAAACACGGCTGCATGTAGCAGCCTCTGGGATAGGGAGAAGGGCACCTTATCTTTTACATAGGTGTTGGTGCATAAACACCTTTTAGTGGCTATAGAAATATACAAACATATAAAGAGATGTTATTATGTGCATTATGTAAAAAAATTAGGTACATGGAACCATTTCCAGAATGCTTGGGACTTTCCTGACGTCCATCATGGCAGCATATTGCTGGGATTTCCCAGTTTCTGTGATAAGTTCGGCTCATGGCCTTTCTAGCATGTGAGGACCCTGCTGGCAGGAAGTGCTTAATACTGAATGACCAAAGTGCTCTGGATACTTTGCTCCCTATGTACTAGTACTAGGTTAGTACTAGGTTAATTGGCTGCTATCAAATTGACCCTAGTCTCTCTCTCTGTCTGTGTGTATGTGTATGTTAGGGAATTTTGACTGTACGCCCCAATGGGGCAGGGACTGATGTGAGTGAGCTCTCTGTACAGCGCTGCGGAATTAGTGGCGCTATATAAATAAATGATGATGTAAGGGGTAGAGCTTCCAGGTGTTGGAACATTTGTTGACAGCATCCTCATTCCGTCATTCCTCTCTAAAGGAAGCCATTGTATGGTGCCTATTGCTGACCAGTTAAATGTGTGGCTGATTTCTCCTTTTACTTTTATGTAGTATGTTTATGGCATATCTTGAAGAAGAATGGATTTATTTTTCTATGCAAGTTAGACATTGAGTATATGTCATGTATAAGTTTACTCAGGTAAATGTATTTGATGGCATATATTGGTATGAAAGTTTAGTACCTTTTAAGCTTGCGTCTGTTATTTTTTTTTAGCTCCTACAAATCATTATCTCCTTTTCAAAATCTCTCTGAAAGGTGCACACTTAATTTTTTTTATGGAATTGCTTTTTTTAATATTCATATATTAAAGATGTTTGTATTTTACATCGTATTGCTTTAGTTTTTCAGCTGTTTTTTTTGTTTCCATTTTTTCTAAGCGGCTTTAAGCAGATGGAAGTAAGACTTCAAATACTGTCTTAAGTCAGGCCAGGGAAAAAGTGTAATTTCTGGTCTTTTTTTTTTTTTTTTCTTTTTCTTTCTTCTTGCTCTCTCTTTGTCCAGGGTTACAAGAGGAGTCACAGGTCTAAGGATATGGACTGGTCGCCTGTGGATCTCCAGCTTTGCAGAATAAATAGGTATTTGTTACTTACTTTAGCGAAGTCTTATGAAGAAAGCGAATCAAAATCACATGATGTAATGTCATAGATACACTAAGCAGTAGGGGGAAGTATTTTCAAAAAAACTTTTGGGATTAAATAAGAGATATGACCCACAGAAAAGCCTTGATCATAAATACATGCCCAGTCCATTACAAGCCTTGGGAATGATGTAAGTTCCTCTTGTGGTATGTTCACAAGATGAAGACGGAACCGTTTTGTGCCAAAATCAAGGGGGGAAAAAAAGGTCATCTTCCAATAGGGAATTCAGTTACTGGAACAAGAGGCAATCCATTTAGTTGTGGGAGAAGAGGAGGCAAAGAGAACACAAGGGACTACAGCAAAAAAGTACAACAAAGAAACTGCACCAGTTAGTGGAGGTAAAGATGTTTTAGATGGAATCCCTGGCAACCATCATAGAACTTAACAGATGGGCAGCACGATGGCTCAGTGGTTAGCACCTCTGCCTCAAGGCGCTAGGGTCAAGAGCTCAATTACCAACCATGTCCTTATCTGTGTGGAGTTTGTATGTTCTTCCTGTGTTTGCGTGGGTTTCTTCCGGGTGCTCCAGTTTCCTCCAAAAAACATACTGGTAGGTTAATTGGCTGCTATCAAAATTGACCCTAGTCTGTGTTTGTGTGTTAAGGAATTTAGACTGTCAGCTCCAACGGGGCAGGGACTGATGTGAATGAAAAACATCCTCTGTACAGCGCTGCAGAATTAGTGGCGCTATAGAAATAAATGATGACATCAGGATTAGATGCTGACTATAGGCGTACAAGAATCCTACCTCCATGTTTCTGTGGTAGGAGAGCATCAGAGGTTTCTTCCTACCTTCGCTCTGTAGGACATCCTTCAAAACCAATTCATCAAGCCTATATTAGGATTCTAACTTTTAAGGTGGTGTTCCTGCCTGTTGTAGCTTCAGCTAGAAGAGTTTCAGAGATCCAGGATTTCTCATGTGACAAAGATGAGACCTATAACAGAGTTTCTACCTGAAGTAGTTTACTCATCTTACCCAGCATGCCATCGCTGGATCCTACCATAGCATGCAGGTTGGATGATTTCTTGAGTAAGATGATAAGAGTTAACGACTTCAGGCAGAAAGTCCGCTATAGGTCTTGCCTTTGTCACATGACAAAGAGGAGAACCTTTCAGGATTTTCGCTGGCTCCTTTTAGGAATGGTATGGACTTTATCTGCAACCTTATGCTGAAAGCAAAACATCAGATTGGACAACTTCCGACAGACCATTTGCTATTCCAGATTGAAAAAGAGTGGTAAAGCACGTTGGCAGAAAAACAGCAAATTAATGAGTTGTAGCTTCTTCTTGTTATTGTTCTTTTGGGAAAGAAGCGATATGCTCTGGTGCTGTATCAAAATTAATTATGCAGCACCTAAGCCCTGACGTGTATTTTCCCTCTGTACTCTGAGCTATTTCCTAATAACGGATGCAAGAATAATAGATAATTATTATCAAACACTCACTGTAATGTTAGTTTCCAGGCATCCATTCATGGCAGCATAGAGTTGTCCTCCCTTAAATTATGAGGATAAAATACTTTAATGGAGGTGTCAATGGGAGGTGCAGTTTTATTGGTTCAGGGCAGGGGTCTGTACCAGTTTGAGGTCCATGAAGTTGGCCCATTTGTATGAAACAAAAATATGTTGAGTGTTGGATAACAAGTTTCTATTTTTCTGTCATTTGGGGCTTTAGGCCTAAAATATAATAACAAATATTTAAAAAGGACACCTTTCTTTCCCCACATTGCCCCTGACATTTCCAACCATATTAAACAGTAAAGCAGTGCTCCTTATGGTGCCTATAGAAGGGGGTACTTCAGAAGTATGTCTGTGACATTATAGCCGTGATTTACATTTCTCACAATTCTGCTTCTTGGAATTACTGGATAACAAGTTTAAACCTAATATATGCCAAATCTGTACGTTCAGTAACCAATTAAGTCACATTTTACCATGTTTTGGTGACTTTCATTGGAACTGAAACTGCCCGTACCGTTAATTGATGCATATTAAAGCCACATTTAAAATACAGAGGTCATTCCCACTTGCCCCCATAGAACCATTCGGTAAAAAACAATTAAAGAGTAACTCCACCCAACCTAAAAATAAATGTATTGGGTAGATTACAACAAGTAAACATAAAAAAAAGAAAGTCGTACTTATATGATCCAGTCAAAGAAGCAGGATCACAAATAAACAATCAACATTTAACTAGGAATTGATACAAACAGTGATGCTTATGTTTGGTCCCTTACATTGACAAAGAATATGAAGCTGCAACTCACTTTGTATATATTCCATAACACCCAGAGAAAGATCGACAAATTCCCAGCTGTACTCTGGATCTAAATACTTAAGTAACTTAAATTAAGCAGTGACAAAATGAGGCATAACCATAACCCAATCAGTAGCTCATTTGGTCTTTGGTGCCAAAAAATAAACAATGATAATATGGTATTAAAGTGTTTTACTTCCAAAAGACACATAAACAATTAGCTCAACCAAATAAGCGAAATGTAATTTTAAAATGGCAATTAGCTTTAAAGAGAGTCTTATAATCGATGACGTTTAATTAGCAGAGGATAAGACAAGAGACTAGCAGACTACACTCAAGAGCAAATCAAGGTCATTCTACCACCTGAACACAGAGCAGTTTCAATAAATAATTACACAGGACACTGCCTTGTACTTTACACTAATGTTCCTCGAATAGCAATCTATAAATCATGTAGACTTACGCTACTTCAGAAAATCCCCTCTGTGTATTTTCTTGAATGTTGCTATATCCACATGATTATAGCACACATTCCTTAAAGCCTCCCATGTTTGACATTTAAAAGTAGTATTCATTAAAATAACTGCAAATGCATGCATTAGCTGTGCATGAGTTTTCATGCACAGCTAAAGATTTAAAGACAAGTAGAAACATAAAAGAAAAAACTAAATTAAATCAATATTTTACACTTTGTATTTTACAAAAATGTTAACTAACTTGGAGGGAAAAGTTACTCAGAATGTAATCTGTTGTCCCAATAATTTCAATATTAACAAAGATGTATTTCATGAATAATGTCAGTAATTGGATTGTGTCAGCATTATCCAGGTAGACGTTGATAAGTGGCGACAGTTAAGACCAGAATTATTTTTTTTTATAGAATATGCAATGTGTATATGTTACGGAATTTAGACTGTAAGCCCCAATGGGGCAGGGACTGATGTGAGTGAGTTCTCTGTACAGCGCTGCGGAATTAGTAGCACTATATAAATAGCTGATGATGATATCTTTTTTACAGATTATTTTCTCTACTGAATCAACATTGCACATTAAAAAGCTATGAAATATTGTGCCTGAGAAGAGTAGAGTTTGACTTTAAAATGTCTATTTTCTTAAGAATATAATAAAATTATGGTGCGCACCTGTAGCAACAATTCATCAACTGAATTTTCTTTTGGCGCTAGCGTCTGCAAGGATCGCCTTCACAAATACTTAAATTATATTATATAGAAGGAAAACATAAACTGCACACAGAGACGTGGTTAAACTCAATTAGGATTGTGTTTTAAATCAGAGTGACACTATGGTCCTTCTTCAGATGTGTACTAAAGAAAGGACGTTTGTATTGTGTTCTAACTGGAAATATTATTGTTTTGGGATATATATATATATATATATATATATATATATATATATATATATATATATATATATATATATATATATATATACACACACACACACACAATGTGTATATGAGTATACATGCCTCATGCAACAGTTTAAGTTTTGCCTCCGATATAGTGTAAATTGCTATATAAATAGCAGCATTGTCACATAGCCAATTTTCCAAATACCCTTCTGCCACCTTATTTTCTTGTCTCTTTGAGAAGATACAATAGATGTATTAAATATTTAATAATTAAACACACTTTTGGTTTATTACAGGCCTAAACAAAGCTAATAAGTACTAGATCTTAAAATCCAATTGTATGTATCAATTTTTAAACATACTGTACAAAGTTATTACAACATCACAACACCCATTTAATTAATGAACATAATAATACATGATTTGTATTTGCAACACTATTGTAATGTGTAACCTAGTGTTCAAAACACTGTACTCTTTGTCATCTAACAAGTCCTCCAGCAATGAAACAGGTCCAGTTACTGAGTCATCTCTGTAAAATATTTATGTGAGCTTAATAACTGTAATGTCTAGAATAGATGTAAGGGTATATAAACTGTGGTTTATCTTTATAAACAAACGTATAAATGTTACACCTTTATATACACACTCTACTTTAGAAATAATTATAAAGACGTGTGTGTATGTCTACAGATCACACACACACACACATACATACATATACACACACACATAGATAAATACACACATACATAAATACATACACACACACACACAAATACATACATATATACACACATATATACATACATAAATACATACATATATACACACATATATACATATATAGACACACACACATACATACATACATACATACATACACGCATACATGCATATACATAAATACATACATATATACACACATACATAAAATACATACATACATACACACATACATAAAATACATATATACATACACACATACATATATACATACACACATACATACATAAAATACATATATACATACACACATACATACATAAAATACATATATACACACATACATAAATACACACATACATGCATATACATAAATACATACATATATACACACACACACACACACATAAAATACATATATACATACACACATACATAAAATACATATATACATACATACATACATACATAAAATACATATATACATACAATACATATATACATACACACATACATACATAAAATACATATATACATACAATACATATATACATACACACATACATACATACATACATAAAATACATATATACACACATACATAAATACACACAGACATGCATATACATAAATACATACACACATACATGCATATACATACATACACACACACACATACACATAGATAAATATACACACATGTACACATAAGTACATACATACATACACACATACATACATAAATACATACATATATACACACATACATACACATACATATATACACACATAAATACATATATACACACATACATACACATACATACATACATACATACATACATACATACATACATACACGCCATCAGAAGAAAGCAACCTGTAGTTCTTGCGGAACCATAAGACGCCGGTCACGCTGGGACCTGTAGTCCCACAGCACACAGTGGTAGCCCCGCACATACCGAGCTGTCCCGGTCCGCTCCCTCCATCGGCCCCTAAACACACCGCAGCCGTTACCAGGGGTAACACTGCGGCACGTGTGCTGGGCGTGGCCTCCAGCGGAAGTGACGTGTACACCGCAGTCCTCGTCTGCCCGAGCTACTGACCTTGGTCCTGATCTGAGCGCAGCCGCTCAGTGTGTAACATGTAGTGTGTAATGGGCACTGTCTGCGGGCACACGGGTTATTGTACATGTATGTGTGCTGCCCACACACTATGTTATATTGTTGTATATATATATATATATGCACCAATAAACACAAGTACAACATGCAGACTGTAAGAGAAGCATGCAGCACTAACCAGAGGAAGCAGTTTCCTCTCCTGAAGAGCTTACATTTTAATTGTAACTGTTATCGGATTCTGTGTATTTAAACATGGTTTCTACCTTGCTCCAATAACACAGTATACATGTATGTACCAATAACACTATATACATGTATGTACCAATAACTCAGTATACATGTATGTACCAATAACACAGTATACATGTATGTACCAATAACACAGTATACTTGTATGTACCAATAACACAGTATACATGTATGTACCAATAACACTGTATACATGTATGTACCAATAACACAGTATACTTGTATGTACCAATAACACAGTATACATGTATGTACCAATAACACAGTATACATGTATGTAACAATAACACAGTATACATGTATGTACCAATAACACTGTATACATGTGTGTACCAATAACACAGTATACATGTGTGTACCAATAACACAGTATACATGTGTGTACCAATAACACAGTATACATGTATGTACCAATAACACAGTATACATGTATGTACCAATAACACAGTATACTTGTATGTACCAATAACACAGTATACATGTATGTACCAATAACACAGTATACATGTATGTACCAATAACACTGTATACATGTATGTACCAATAACACAGTATACATGTATGTACCAATAACACTATATACATGTGTGTACCAATAACACAGTATTCATGTGTGTACCAATAACACAGTATACATGTGTGTACCAATAACACAGTATACATGTATGTACCAATAAAACAGTATACATGTATGTACCAATAACACTGTATACATGTATGTACCAATAACACAGTATACTTGTATGTACCAATAACACAGTATACATGTGTGTACCAATAACACAGTATACATGTATGTAACAATAACACAGTATACATGTGTGTACCAATAACACTGTATACATGTGTGTACCAATAACACAGTATACATGTGTGTACCAATAACACAGTATACATGTGTGTACCAATAACACAGTATACATGTATGTACCAATAACACAGTATACATGTATGTACCAATAACACAGTATACATGTATGTACCAATAACACAGTATACATGTATGTACCAATAACACAGTATACTTGTATGTACCAATAACACAGTATACATGTATGTACCAATAACACAGTATACATGTATGTACCAATAACACAGTATACATGTGTGTACCAATAACACAGTATACATGTGTGTACCAATAACACAGTATACATGTGTGTACCAATAACACAGTATACTTGTGTGTACCAATAACACAGTATACATGTGCGTACCAATAACACAGTATACATGTATGTATGTATGTACCAATAACACAGTATACATGTATGTACCAATAACAGTATACATGTATGTACCAATAACACAGTATACATGTATGTACCAATAACACAGTATACATGTATGTACCAATAACACAGTATACATGTATGTAATATTATCCTTTGGGACATCAATACACACTTGGCATTACTGAAACAGGCCGGTGAGAATAGAACTATGTAGGATTTACAGCCATGCAAGACCCTGGCACTCAAGGACAGGCTAGGCCCAGGGCCGGTCCCCTAGTGGGCTACCTTGGGCTAGGTCACTGGGTCACCTGCATTTTTGTCCTTTAAAATGTTGAGTCTTGACCCCCGGGATAAAATTTGACAGCCCTCCCTGCCGGCACTCCAGTGGAATCCGTAAACAGCCAAATATAATTTAACTTTTTTAATCTAGGCACTCCATCCAAAACTACATTGTTAGTTTATTGTGAAGTCATCCTTCAACAAGAAAGGATAAAACAGTGTCCCAAAGGTCAAATTGAGATTTTTTTATTTTTTTTTCGAAAGCTCACAAGTGGCTGCCAATACGATATAGCACTAATGTCATCTAAAAATGTCCTGTCTGTTAGTCTGAGCAATATTTGTTTGTTCTAGTTTGTAACTACCAACATTTTAAATATATGACGAGGATAAGTAACAGTCCCAGTGGATGAAATGATTATGTTCTAAATATAAATGAGCTAGATTTTATATTAGGCTTTTTATAACAGTAGCCACATTATCCTGAAGAACAGCCGTTTACTTGCTTGGTATTTTAGTCTCATTTTTTTTAGAATTTAAACTCTGTTAAGATATTGCTCACAATTGCTTATACAGCGAATAGCTGCATAGATAGATAAAGAGGATGAGAAATTCTTCAGCAAGGTTATTGAAATATGCAGTTGACTGGGCTTATAAGGAAACCACAAGCTGCTGTGGTAAGGGCAAATTATTGACTTCATCTATTTTACTCAATTCATTACCTTCATATATGAAACACAGAAATCAGAAAGATCAATAGTATTAAATTAATGTGCATGAACTTCCCAGGGTCCTCCCGAAGGTATATTTGCAGCCAGTTCTGTTATGACTATATGACAAGTAATCCATAGTGATTGACATAATCGATATACACTTAAATTATCAACATGGATGTGTTTATGTGAAAATACAAATCGTTAAAAGCCAAAGAGAATGTCATATTTTAGCTGTAAAAATATATAATATAGTTGACAATTGAAAAATATACTTTTGGGAATGGTATTGTCATGCATAACTGTTGATCTTTTTGCGTAGTTTTTTAATGACTTTATTTAGTAACGAATCAGCAAGTAACAATACAGTATAAATACAGTATTATGCTATGTATGTTATACCAAGAAATATGTGTCAACACAATCAGAATGTCATTGACAGTGAATAGGTTTCAGAGGAATTGCAGAAGATTATGCTGGTAAATATTTTGATAAACGAAAGGACAGGGTTGGAAGGGCAAGGGAGGGGGAAACAGGAAGCAGTGTGGCATACCACTATAAGGGGACCAAAAAGAGGTGAAGAGGTGAGATCCAAGACGACTCTTGAGATAAGTCATCAAGAGAATGGAAGGCGGGCATTGAAACACAATGGACCTGATTCATTAAGGAAAGTAAAGCAAAAAAAAAAATGAGTAACTTTGCACTTTGGCAAAAACATGTTGCTTTGGAGTTTCAGTGTACAAATGAAGCTATCAAGTATTTGTGCTACATGAAAAATCAGCCAGTATTTATCTTATGTGCAAAATAATAAACTAATTTGCACCTCTTGCATTGTAACATAGTTTTTGTTCAGGAGAAAACATACTCATTTTTTTTTGCCTTACTTTGATTAATGAATCAGGCCCAATGTCCACAGCTCTCAAATTTTAGTTAATGTCTTTGAGGACATTGGTCATAAACTCCATTCAATAGATGTGCCATATTGTGTTAAGAACTGTCTACTGTAGAGGCAGTAGACTGCTTCCAATCCGTCGCTAGCTGGCAAGTGGCAACCACCATAATATGTAGGATTCATTTATTTTGGTGTCACATGACAGATGGGATACCTAAGGGGAGAAGAAAGACCCGGAGAGAGGGAGACATCAATATGTTTATTACGTTTTTAATGTCTAGCCAGAATGCTGAAAGCTTGGGACAGTGCCATGAAATCTAAAGAAATAACCCTATATGGCAACCACTCCAGCATCTGTCTGATACGTCAAGGTTGATACTGCGTAGCCTAGCTGGTAAGTAATACCAAAAATACAATAGCTTATAGACGTTGTCTTTTATTCTCATGCAAATGGAACTGGTGTCTGTGGTTTCTCTCATTTCCTCCCAGTCCTCATTATCCAGTTCTTTCCCAGGTCTGCTTCCTATGCCATTTCTTTCGAGTTGACTCCATGTATTTAATTTCAGTATATTGCATGGAGACCAGGCCCTTTGTTAAGGCTTTCCTAAGGCTAAGCGACTCGAAAGTTGCTAAGGACTAAACGTTTTTTTAATTGTACGATTGTGGATAGTGATTCACATGGTCTGTCGGGTGTAAAGAGGTGCTGGAAGTATACCTGCGGCTATAAGCAGGCGCATGCTGGGAGAGGGATGGCCTGGGGGCACACAGGCGGCCGCATCATATTACAGGGGATGCGGCCGCGTCATTGTTGACGCGGCCGCATTCCCTGTCATGTGATGCGGCCGCCTGTGCGCTGACGCGGCCACATCTGATGACATCGGGGGGGGAGAAACTGTTTTTTGCATCCGGGGGGGCGGCCGGCCGGCCTACCCCCCGGCCCCAATAGACGTCTAACCCAGCTGCCCCCCTGCCCCCCGGGCCAGCCCGCCACTGGATATAAGGATCCAACAATGCAAATTATTGAGTCTTTCAGACCAGAATCCATCATACCCACTCGTGTACCTGACCTTCGCTATATCTCTGAACCCCCTTTGTCTGCTGCCTGCATATCAGACCTTTACTACACTTCTGACAACTGTGTGTCTGCTGACCATCGGTGGCCCACTGCTTGTATGCCCGAACTTGGCTACACCTCTGACCCCCATTATTTCCTACCTGTGTACAAGATTCTAACTTGGGAAATTAACCATTACTTCTCAGTTACCTGTGTACAATATTCCAGCTTGGGAAATTAACCATTGCTTATCAGCTACCTGTGTACAAGTGTCACGAATGCCCAGCCTGTCCCAGATACAGCAATCTGAACAGCTGACTGTGACTGACGTCGCCTTAGTCACTTAGCAATGAATACACCTTTTCTGCCACCACAAAGGATTTATTAAGGTGTCCTTGTATTCACCAGAACCACTTATTAGTGTTTCACACTTAAATCATATACACATGTAGCATGAGCCTCCATGGGCTTCGTAAGTTCACAAAGAATCACACAGAACACACTAGATTAAATGTATTTAATCTAAAAAATGGTTCCAAGGCTTAGTTACAAAAATTAATAACAAGACATACAATAAATTGCAAAAATAAGTTTCAGAAAATAAAATAGGAAACAAAATCAGAGTCACTACTTACTAGTTAAGACCTGGTGTGTGAGGGAACACAATTGAGAAATATAGGACATTTCAGTCTTGATAGACCCCATCATGAAAATGCACACATTATTTTCTAAGGCAGATGATTTTAAACCCTTTTCTTCCAGGCTCTTCACCCCAACCTTAGGAATTACATATACTGCATAATCGTCACAACAAGATTCTAGCTTGTGACATTATCCATTGCTTATCAGCTACATGTGTACAAGATTCTATGTTGGGACTTTAACCATTGCTTATACGCTACCAATGAGATATCGGGTCTTTCATAGCTACCATGGTCTCTTCCCGCGTTGACATCCAAAACTGTACAATGTTCAGCAGAGTGTTTCGAAACTTGATTGTGCATTAGCTAAGAGACAATCTTTTCTTCTGACGAGTCGGACAGAACTATTTTGCATAGGTTTTGCAAGCGTTACACCTAAAAACTAGAATCTGAATATTGCCAATGCAAGTCTGGTATGCACTATACAAAGCCGCTGCTCAGTTGAGCAGGGTCTTCAGGGATCACTGTGATGTTGGCCTATTTTTAAAGAAGTTATTGTGTTAAATTCAGATCAGTGTTTTCAAGGCTCAGGAGAAGACTGAGAGGGCAGGGTTGGGTATTAAGCGCAGCATCTGGATTCACACTATTCATGTCTACGGCTTACAACCAACAATATGCTGCCCGTTTTGGCACTTGGCACAGCTCCCTCTTTCAATCCTTTCCTTTATTTAACATAAGAAAAAAATATATACAATCCTTTTGGTTACACAAGAGCTTTTTTCAGGTACACTGTATCCTGCGCTTTTTATTTGTGTTGCTGTCCATTAAAATGCATGTGTCTTGCCTACAAGGTGTCACACAAATCAGATTTTCTGTTCCGACAGCTGTTAAAAGTCAGGCAGCAGCAGAACAGTGTTTCATAGACGTCTGTATAGTCTGATAGTCTGTTTTATATCTCCTGCACCTGTCAAATGAAGCAGGTTGTGGCCTAACTGTTTTAACATAATAAAATATAATATAACACAGACTGAATTTGTCTTCTGTTTTCTGACCCCAAGGTAATTGTGATTGACACAGTTATAGCTGCCTGTATGAACCCTGGCTGAGTAGCCTGAGACACATTAGGGTGCTTCTAGTACAGCTCTCCCTGAGGGTAGAACATGGCCACACAGATAAGGCCATGGTCAGGAATCGAACTTATGACCCCAGTGCTGTGAGGCAGAAGTGCTAACCACTGAGCCACCGTGCTGCTTCGTGTAAGCTTACATCGACTTAATAACATGCAAAAGATTTACCACCTAAGTAATGTATTTACAAGCCTAAATACAATGGGCCTGAGTCATTAAGGGGAGCAAAGAAAGAAGGCTAAATTTTCTCCTGGACAAAACCATGTTACAATGCAAGGGGGGGAAATCAGTTTATTATTTTGCACGTAAAGAAAATTCAGGCTGCTTTTTCATGTAGCAGACAAATACTCAATAGCTTTATTTGTACACTGAAATTTAAAGTTGGTCCATAACATGCCTTACCGCAACTATAAATCTGCCATCACATTTTAAATTTACCTCCCCCTCAAATGCAACATGGTTTTGCCAAGGTGCAAAGTTACACCTTGTTCTTGCTTTACTCTCCTTAATGAATCAGGCCCATTGTATCTCAAAGAGGAATGGTTAACTTGTACCTGCTCATGCTTACTATACACGGTTATTGTACTGAACTTACATGATTCTTCCTATTAAAACACAATACTGTGCAGTTAGTTTTAATTTACACCTGGTTTTACTTCAATTTCCCCTAAATTGTTTGTTATTTGCATGCAATGGTCTATCTTCAAAGATGTCCAGAGCTGCACCCCCTTAGAGGAATGCCAACCTTAAAATTGTAACTGGCATAAAGGAAATCCTTGATTTACATAGGTTTAGACAATCACACTGCACAGGCTACAAGAGAACTTAGGGGTTGTGTCATAGTTTTGGACAGGGCATGCCCCCAATGACATTATGCCGTGCCATCGCTGTTGTCAGAGTCACCTTCTGCTAATAGGGCACACTAATTAGCTCTTGTACTGTTAGTATTATCATGAACAAGATTGACAGTTGACGGTTTTGGGAAGAGATAAGGATATCGACACGGTGGCTTAGTGGTTAGCACTTCTGCCTCACAGCACTGGGGTCATGAGTTCAATTCCTGACTTTGGCCTTCCTGTGTTTGCGTGGGTTTCCTCCAGGTCCTCTGGTTTCCTCCCACACTCCAAACACATACTGGTAGGTTAATTGGCTGCTATTAAATTGCTCTTTCTCTGTGTGTGTGTGTGTGTATGTGTGTGTGTTGGGGATTTAGACTGTAAGCTCCAATGGGGCAGGGACTGATGTGATTGAATTCTCTGTACAGCACTGCAGAATTAGTGGCGCTATATAAATAAATAGATGATGATAAATTCCTACATAATAAATATTAATATACATTACTCTCTTAATATTTGCAATAAGACCTTTACAGGGACTAGAGTAATTCCGACAGAATGACTATCATTATACATTCATCTCTCAATATGTGCATTCGATAAAGCCAAAGGGAAAATAGTGCGCTTTTAATAGCCATTGTGATAAAATTATATTATCACACTCAATAATTTACAGCATTAATATTCCCCCTCTTCCTATTATTGAAGGTCACATATGCAAATAAAAGGTATTTAAAATTAAGCTGATAAAAGACAAAACTACTAATATACTAATCTTAATTAGATTTTTCTCTGAACACAGGTTCCCTTTTCAGTATAAATAAGCATAGACAATATAAAAAAATGAATAATGTAACTCATTTGATTTGTACTTTGAAGATTTGGGCACATTAGAAATAAGGCATTTTTATAGGTTTATGATTTTATGATCATTTTAATGGAGTTTGTATGCTTGAGCTGATATTATTAGGTTTGTTTTAATCTGCCTGCAGTAAAATGCAGTTACACTCTTCAGTCAATTTTTTCTTTGCATTACAGCCATTGTGCAGAATACAACGGCAGTGACGTCTTGTCTCCGCACAACACAGGAATATACAATGTAGCTATAACCTTCACTCAGTGCTCAATCACTGCACAAAGTCAATTCATTATTGTCCTCCCAGCTGACTCCTTGGTAACCACTACAAGCAGTGCTAGTAACAAAATATTTAACAGTTAAAGTGAGAAGTGTGGATTTTCCTGTCACATAGCTCGAGGTACAAAGCATTCAAGCCAAAAAGTGACATCATATTGTTGTTGTCTTGTGATACAACCAGGAAAACTATTTAGTGTTGTTGCTGTAGGCAGATAGACAGCACTAGAGCTCAGATACTAACCAGGCCAGTATGGGCTGTTCATGAATGGATAGTTGATCACGCCGCACAGTTTGACAATCCTCTCATTGGCGTTGACTGTCTCAATGATAAGGTGACACAGATCAAACAGCAAAGAGCAAGTGAATGAATGAATGGACCGGTTCCACTTGTTTTGTTTCCCTCTTAGTATTAGTGGTGCTCAACATTTGTTCTTTAAAATTTGGTACTTAATGTCAGTGTGCTATCATCTTGGGAACCTACAGGGGGCGCTGTACAATAGAAGTAGTGCATATCTGACAACCAGGTAACCCCAAAAATAGATTCCAGGACCTCACTCGATCCACGTTTTACACCTCTAATGTAAACCAGTGTCCCCTGAGTGCGGTATGTTTTATGATCCCATTAAAATATTTAATTCAAAAGATATTTTTAAGGTCTCAGGAACAGTTGGGGTAGGGAGCTGGAGGTTACCAAAAGAACCTTGTGGGGCCAAATCCAGTTCATGGGAAGCCAGTTAGCCTAACCTGATCCAGCTAAACAGCATCACTACAATGTACATTAAATAGGAGATTGTAGTACAATACCACCAGGATCTACAGCTGTTCAAATCATACTGACAACATTGTCTTCCTTCACTCTATCTATCTATCTATCTATCTATCTATCTATCTATCTATCTATCTATCTTCTGAGCCAACTAAATTACTCCTGTTCACCCCAGGACTTCACTGACCATTTCATTTTATTTATTTGTGATGCATCTCTTCCCCACAAGGAGGAGTAAATTACGGGCCTAAATCATTAAGAAGAGCAAGGCAAAAAAAGAAGTAAGTTTGCTCCTGGACAAACCATTTTACAATGCAAGGGGTGCAAATTAGTTTATTATTTTGCATGTAAGGAAAATACTGGCTGTTTTTTCATCTAGAACACAAATACTTGATTAATTTATTTTTACACTGAAATTTAAAGTTGATCTAGGACACGCCCTACCCCAAATATAAATCTGTCCGCACATTTTAAATTTACCCCCCCTCCAATGCAACATGGTTTTGCCCAGGTACAAAGTTACTCCTTCTTATGATTTGTTTTCCATAATGACGCAGGGCCCACATGCTTTAAATATCTCTGAAAGCTTTTTTTTATTATTTAAAACCCTTTTCTAATCTTAGATATAAGCCTATTACTATAGAGTTAAAAAAATATCACAAACTATACACAAGGGAGAGGGTTACTAAGCAACCAACTGTATATAAAACCTATAAATATATATTTAGAATAATTATTTCTGCATGAACATATAAGCTAGACTGAGAATTTAATTTGTCTCCCGGGACAAAGGTTGGAGAGTGTTGGTTGAGTGACCCTTACAAAATAATTCTGCCAGACTTTTGTTTTTTCAAAAGATAGATGGAAATGTTGCAATAAAATTGGTTGTCTGCAGTGAATTTTACGGTCAACCAAAAGAAGTGGTAATAATGTTAATTATTCCCATGAGCATTTTAGAGTGTAGCACTGTATATAATGCATTCTTTCCTGTGCGTGTCCTTAGTCACAGGTGTGTAAAATGTATTGGGAAGCATATCATTGGTGTAGATCAAATCCTTTTATAGCTACCATTTAATAAAGATTGTAAATATTAACATTTTCTATTACATTTATGTAATGTCGTGTAGCCGTTTGCTATGTAAGGCTGTGTGTACATCTTGTGATGCTACCTATATACCTACATTCAATCTGCACTGTACTTTATCTAATTGCCGTAGAAGTGGAGATTGTTCCTTCTTCCATATAAAGGCTCCTTAGTGTTCCTATAAATAACTTCCTCAGTGGAAGCCTAGTGTAATGTAAGTACATGCCATACTTCTTAGCTCATTCAAGATTAAATATTTTTTAGACACAGCAAAAAAAATAGTGCCGCTTTGTAGCCAACACCTTATGGAATATGGTGCAATCCGTTTGCTGCATTGCCAAGCTATAAATTAGATTAAGGATATGATTATACTCATTTTTCTAAGCAGCAAACCACATACTATATATTGCCTTAAAGTAAGTACATTCGCAATGTAGTGACCCTTACACTGTTTCCGTCCAACCAGTGAATATATGTGAACCATTAGTAGCAGTTTCTAGCTTAGATCTCCAGTGCGCAGCACTCTATGTAGGAGAGTGGGCAAGTGTAGCTGTAGCCAAGTTTCTATACCACATGACATTATCACCAAGCTTTATCATGTCTAGTAAAATATAGATTCGCTCTCAGTGCAGTGCCCTTAATGATAGGGTATGTGTTAACATGTTATAACATAAGCTGATATGTCACAGGCTCTTATAAAAAAAACATATATATTATTAATTATCATAGGTTATATTATGATAATAAAAATAAGTAAGTGGATTGTAGGTTCTTTAACATAAAGTTTAATACAAAGTTTGTTTGTTTTAAATAGTAAAACGGTGGAGAAAAAACACATACACACACACACGCACACACATAGTGGAGAAATGCGTGCGGTACAGCCTGTATATACCATGTCTGGAATTACATGCAAGGATGCAGCGGCATTTTCCACCAAGAAAGTCACTAAAATATCACCTTGTTTATAGTGGTAGAGAATGCTGTCTAAGGTTTCATGCCGCAATTTCCCATACATGCTTGTATGGTTCAGCTCTGGTGAAGGAAAAGGCCATGACATATGGATAATATCACTATCATGCTCATCAAACATGCTCTGTGGGTAGAGGTATTGTCATCATGGAAGACTCTCCTCCTGTCTAAAACAAAATGCTGCATCATGGGGTGAATATGATCACTCAACACCATTAAGTAGCACTTTTCTTTGATCGTGCCCTCTAAAGGAATGGATTCACCCAATCCATGATAGTAATCACCAACTGCCCATGTCACAAAGGGATGCTGGATGGAGGTTACTTGCCGGTATTTACTAAAGTGAACTTGGAGGTGTGGAGTCTATTGCGCCCCTGGTTTTCACCAGGGACCACCGCAAGGAGGTATGTTCTTCGCTGCAAGGGACGTGCAGGTCGCGGTTCTTCAAGAGAGTCGCCATGTGAAGTAGTGGTGAACAGAGAGTAGTCAGACAGTCCGGGATCAAACCAGCCGGGCAGTGAAGTAGAGAATTGATAATCGAAGGGTGGTCAGGCGAGCCAAAGATCAATACCAGGAGGCATCGTGGTAGAAAATCAGAGTCTGGGTCAGAAGCCAAGGTAATTGTAAGGCGCCGTCCCTTCGTTACTCCTCTGGGATGGTCGCCTGCTTCCACTCCCACTATGTCTGGTTGCTGCTGAACTTCCGTAGGCCGGGCCGGCTCTCGGCGCATGAGTGCCCCATTGCTAGGTAACAGGACGTTACCCTGGTAAATGGCGGCGACGGGTGACGTCACCGCCGTCAATAACGTGATATGTCCTCAGCTATTTAAAGAATCCTCTTGCATCCTTAGGGTGCCAGATTATCAGGTCTTACCTCTGCTCTAGCGTTCCAGTGTATTGCTCTTCTCCTGTTATTGACCCGTGACTTGTTCCTGACTATTCCTTTGGCTGACCCCTGGTTCTGACCTTGGCTTGTTCTTCTGGTTTTTGATTTGGTACTGCTTAGTCCACTTGGTTTGACCCGAATCACCTGACCATTCTTCTCTGCTTCGCAGGTTTCTGTATTGGAGAACCGCGACCTGCGCGTCCCTCGCGGCCAAGTCCATACCTTCTTTCGGGGGTCCCTCGTGAAGACCAGGGGCGCATTGGACTCTGCGCCCCCAGTTTCAGTTTCGCAAATACCAGCAGGCAGTAGCACCCTTGTGTGTGACAGTATACTCTGTCCATGTCCAACGGTACAGGTGAACCCTCTGCCCAGGATCTGCATCTCCATCTGGCTCGCCGGGTTGAACAACATGAGACGGACCAGGACCAGCTACTGAAATGTTTCCAAACAGTTGTCTCTCATCTGGATACTCTACAGCACTCCTTGGCAGCCTCCTCGCAGGCCTATACTCCGCCACCTCTGGTTTCTGTTTCCCCTTCTGCTCTGGTCTCTGGTACTCCTAAGACTATCCGGATCCCTGCTCCCGAAAAGTATGATGAGGACCCCAAGAAATGTAGAGGTCTCCTTAGCCGGTGTGCTATACAAATTGAGCTAAACGCTGAAAGTTTCTCTTCTGAGAGGGCGAAGGTAGCCTATATCATCTCCCTGCTCTCAGGTCAAGCTTTGGCCTGGGCCTCGCCTCTTTGGGAGCGTGATGATCATGTTCTGCAGAATTCCACTAGGTTCATAGAGACTTTTCGAAAGGTTTTTGATGAGCCTGGATGAGTTTCTTTGGCCGCTTCGAGTCTTTTGAACCTACAACAGGGTCTCCTTCCTGTAGGACAATATGCTGTGCAGTTCTGCATTTCGGCGTCTGAGCTGAAGCGAAACAACGAGGCTTTGGTCGATACCTTTTGACAGGGTCTCACCGTCTGAATTAAGGACGAGCTGGCATCCAGGGAACTCCCTTCAGATCTGGATTCCCTCATTTCTCTATGCATTTGAGTCGATCTCCGGTTTAGAGAACATGTTCTGGAGAAGGATCGGTCACGGCGCACTGCTACGCGTCTAGCCCCTCAGTTCCAAAACCCAGTCATCCCTTCGGAAGAACTGATGCAAATTGGCCACTCTGGCCTTTCTCCAGAGGAGAGAGAAAGGCGATTCAAGAACAAGCTTTGTATTTACTGTGGGGATACTGGACAATGTGTCTGATGGGGGGTGCAGTTTGTATCTGCCTTTTGGAGATCATTCTGTAAGAATTTGGGCTTTGAGCTAAAGTTTTTTTCAGGGAACCACTCGCAGACGAACGGGCAGACGGAACGCATCAATCAGGATTTGGAACTGTTTTTACGATGTTTTTCATCCGATGAACCTTCCAATTGGAGCTCTCTGCTGCCTTGGGCCAAGTTCGCCCACAACTATCATGTGCATGAGTCCTCTGGGTCTCACCGTTTTTTGTAGTATTCGGTCAAGATCCTTTATTACCCACGTTGTTTCCTAACCCCGTTTCTGCTGTTCCCGTCACAGATTCGGTTGTGTGAGATTTCTCCCTCATTTGGACAAAGACAAGAGCCAAACTCCTTGAATCCTCCTCCCGTTACAAGGTGCCAGCTGATCGTCGTCACAAGATGTTCCATGCTCCCTTTGTGGGAGACAGAGTTTGGCTTTCCACGCAAAATTTGAAAGTTAAAGTTCCGTCTACGAAATTTGCACAAAGGTTTATTGGACCATTCACCAATTTACAAGTCCTCAACCCGGTCACCTATAAGCTCCGCCTGCCGCCCTCCATAAGAGTTCATAACTCCTTTCACATTTCGCTCTTGAAAACCCTTGAACCCTTGATACCCACTGGACCTACGCCTGTGACCACTGAATTTGGTGAGGAATTCGAGGTTAGCCGCACTCCAGACGCCAAACTTCCAGACCGCCGGGCCGGCTCTTCGGGCGCATGCGTGCCCTGTTGCCAGGCAACGGGATGCTACCCTGGTTCCCGGCGGCGGCGGGTGACGTCACCACTGCCGATAACGTGACTATGTCCTCAGCTATTTAAAGAGTTCTCTGGCACCCTTAGGGTGCCAGAGTATCAAGTCTTACCTCTGCTCCAGCATTCCAGTGTATTGCTCTTCTCCTGCTTTTGACCCATGGCTTGTTCCTGACCCCTGCTGTTATCTCCATGAATTCTGACCTTGGCTTGTTCCTGACGTCTCCTCTGGTTTTCGATTTGGTACCGCTTAGTCCACTTGGTTTGACCCGAATCACCTGACCATTCTTCTATGCTTCGCTGGTTTCTGTGCTGGAGGGGGGAGCGCCGATTTTCACAGCGTGCCTAGGGCGCCAAGGACCCTAGCACCGACGCTGCAGCCATCCTCGAGCAGGAAGAGGAATGCTGAGATTGGCGTCTGACAGCCCAGAGCCAGGCACTACCGCTGTACCTGTTGTTATCAACTGGCTGGAGCAAAGAACTGGCAAAGTGCCATTAATCGCTAACAACAGCCTAAAGCGATGAATTAATGTTGTACCTGGGTAATTATCAACAGGTATAGTGCCTCTGATCACCAACAGGCCAGAGCCAGGTTGTAGCACTGTTCCTTTAATTATCAAGTACCTGTACTCAGGAACTAGCACAGTGCCTGCGATTATCAACTGCCTGGAGCCAGGAAATAGCACTGGACTTGTGTTATCAACTCTCTGGAGCCAGGTACGAGCACAGTGCAAGTAATCGCCAACAGCTCAGATCCACAAACTAGCACTTTACCTGTGCAACTTCCTGGAGACAGGATCTAGCACAGTGCATTAATCAAGGGAGATGTATCCCCTTCAACAGCTACAATTGTTATCCTTCTACCTTATATATCAAGTGTACCCCACATTATATTGTAAGCGTGTTTGAGCAGGGTCATCTTTACCTTTTGATTCAGGTTGTTGTATGTCATTTATTTGTACCATGATCCTCTCAATGTACAGTTCGGCATAATTTGTTGCCACTTTACAGATAAAAGATAATAATAATAATAATGCAACTTTACAGAACCATCACAGCCTTTCATGTTGGAAATAAGAGCTCAGTGCTGTAGGGTTCTTTAGTTCTTTAGAATTCTATAGGACTCATCTGTTTGTAGAGAACATGGTGAAAGATGATTCATCAGACCATATCATCTTTCTACTCTGCTTTGTATTCCACTGCCTGCGCTGCGTGCATCACTGAACATACAAACGTGTATTACTAGGTGTAATGAATGGTTTATGCACTGCAACCAGACTATGATATCCCGATTCTCAATGGATCATTTTTTTTTTATTAAATCAAGTGCTTGCATCACAGATTAAAGTTTACAGGCAGTTGCTGTACAGTCACCTGTTTTGCTAAGAACTTTGAACTGATGCTTTGATATCTGGATCCCGTAGCATCTGCTTTCTCCTACTGTTGTCCTTTGCTGTTGATGTTTATCCCGCAAACTTCCCTGCTGACATCACCTTAGCCATCGTTGATCGTTAAATATTAGCATTGAAGACTCTGCCAAACATGCACCCAAGAATCACCACTCTTTCCAAGAGAGGTCTCTTCCTGCAGCCATGCTAGCCATAATTACAGGCATCACCGGGTGTATAACACTTTTATACATGACCCTGACCATGCTAAGATGTTATTTGCTTAATTAATGCTCACACCTGTATGGAAGCCACTGCTTTCAATATGCTTGGAGTCCCTCATTTATCCAGGTGTTTCCATTTTTGTCCACTACCTGTAAATGTGTATACACTTTATTATGTCGTGCACAAGTAGAGCAAACTAATAAACTACACATATTAGTAATAAACTACTCTTATTGTGCAGCCCTATAGATTCCATTAGACGTCATAGAAAAAAAAAGGAAAAAGAAAACAATTTGAAGGTGTATGTGCTTGTTTTGAGCACCTTATTGCATTCAGACTTCATATCCTGCTCATCTAAGATATCTTCAGTTGTGAAGTGGGTGTGGACAGCACAATCTGTAGCCAATCAAATCATCAGAATGCTCACAGCAGAAGACTGTAACTTAAAGGATGAGGGTGCTGATCCTATGAGAGACAATGCGCTTTCCAAGGACCTGGTTTTCCAAGCTCTTGGACTGGGTGTGTGGTAAAAAACAAAAACCAGCACCTATGGTATTTACACACCCGCCAGGAGAAATATCAGGCCACAACGGGGCCACACACACCCCCTGCTTGGGTTGTATGTATATCCTAAGGGGGTGTGACAATATGGACCCACACCAGGCTGTGCATCCAGCATAGGAGAGGTGTGCCCCAGGGGCGCACGCAGAGGGGAAGCCCCTCCTCTCCGCGAACGAACGGACACTAAACATTGCCCCTACACAGCAGCACTGTGTCGACAGCAGCCCCGGCGCTGTCACAGAAGTGACCGCGGCAGTGCTTCTTTGACAGCGCTGCGGCTGCTGTACAGTAGTACAGTACATAATCGCCAAAATGGAGCTGCTGCGCATGCGCGGCCGCATGCGCAGCAGCTCTCTCTCTATTTTTTGGGGTTCCCCCTTAAAAATCCTGTGTTTGCCCCTGTGCCACCAAATGAAACCCTGGATTTCGGTACCCCCCCCCCTCCCCCCCACCTTTCCTATGTATAATGATAAAAGGAAAAATATGTAGCCTTAATGTTTAAAATCTGCTGCGTTGAGTGTTACATAAGTTTATTCATGCATTGGAATTTTCTGTAAAGCAGAGCAATTCCCTTATGCTAACAGGTTGCTAATGCTAAGTACAAATATTTATGCTTAGAGGAGTGGGTATTCAGTCTGCGTAGGTCTATAAAACTCATGTGGAATTGGATAAACAGAAGAGATTTGAGAGCTAAGAAAACCTGGCTTAACATTGATGGCAATGAGATGTGATGCCTGCAAGATTAACACATTCATGTCCCCTTGAGCAGGTGTAAAGATTCACATATCCTATATATAGTGCAGTAATAGTAGAATGAATATTTAAATGGAGGGTAGGTATTCTCTTTCTGCACCCCTAATTTCTCTTGTACATTTATTGAATACCAGCTGCAGAATCTCAAACGTTTATTACCACCAAAAAGTCATGTTTTCAGAATATCCCCAAATTAGCTTAGATAGTTTCATTAACTGAACTAAAGATTACCCCACTTGTGCTGAAAAGTGAGATATTCTAAATATAATATTCTCCTATTAATTGTGACTCATTCACCCTACGGTGATAGTAATGGCATGATAATAGGGATTATACTATGTTACCTTTCTTCTATGGAGAATATTTGGCGTTGTAGAGCCACAAGGAGCAGAGCCAGACATTATTTTGATTTGTTACTGTGTTTATAACGGAATTTGATGGTGCTATATAAATAAATGATGATGATAGTAGTATTAGCAATGCATTTGGTCCAGGCAGACTCAGCGTTACAACAAGGGGCATACTTTCATTACATGGTGATTCATTGTAGGAGCCAGTGGTGGTCCTAAAATCCAGAGTATTAAGAACAGGCATGGGCACATACACACTCCCCAGCAGTGCCAGGGTTAATGATCTGCTCACTGGCTGCATGGAGGGGAGAGGAGTGACGAGGGAGGTGGCACTCCAGTAGTGCCCAGGATAAACGAGGAATGCACCAGAGGTGACTCAGCCCTTCAAAGCCAGTGGACGGGCTGCTTCAGCTCCCAGTGCTGGGGGATGAGAGCAGTCCAGGGTCTGGGGTCTGATTAACCATCTCCCCGGGCAGCAGGGTCAGAGCGCTGCCGATCATCCATCCAGCGCTGCGCGCAAAGGGTTATGAGCATGATGCTGGGTGCCTCCGCCTCCTCCAGCTCTAGTGCAGCTTATGGTTCCTGCAGGGATGCGATGTGCGTCACGACGCGTCAGCCCCAGCATCTTCCTCCTGCTCTAGTCCAGGCAGTACCCCGCTCATGTAGCGGGGAGACCGAGGAAAGCGCACGGAGCTGCCTGGGGTGTATGGACACAATGCCCACTCACCGTCACCTGCTACCCCGCAACTTCAGCTGCACGGCTGTGCTCTATGGAGACAGCCCGGAGACCCCGGAGGAGGAGGAAGAAGTCCACGGAGAAGAAGAGACCGTGGAAAAGAGCAAGGAGCCCAGCAAACCTGTCACTCGGGGGAGAGAGATCAATCTGGTGCCACAGAGTCCAACTGCGCGCAGAAGAGCCAAGTCTTTGCCCACACCTGCCGAAAGGAGGCACTTGGAGGTGGTGGCCCCGAGGAAGAAGGAGGTACGTTTTGCAGACTCCCTGGGGCTGGAGTTAACCTCAGTGCGGCACTTTAGTGATGCAGAGTTACCTCGGGTCCCTTATCATGTACTTGCTGGGCTGCGCTGCAGGGAAGCGTGTCCCGCAGGGGCAGAGCTTAGCGCGTTGCTGCTCCGCCCATCTCCGTACTCCGCAAGGCTGGAGCCGCTTTTTACTAACCCAGGTTCCAAGCCTGACTTTCTAGACCTGGTAAGGCAGCGCAGAGTGTGCCTGGAGACCGTGCACACCGACCCATTCAGTGTTAGTGGAGATCTCAGAGTCCTCAACTTGTCTTATGAGAAGGAGGTGATGGTAAGGTACACAGTGGACTCTTGGAAAACCTCCTCTGAAGTGATGGCCTCCTACCAGCGAGGATATAGTGATAGGCATACGGACCGCTTTTCTTTTAAGCTGCTCTGCCCAACCTTGTTGAATAAGGAAGGGGTTTTGGAACTCGCCATTCGGTACAAAGTTTGCGGGACCGAGTATTGGGATAACCACGATGGAGAAAACTACAAGGTCAAGAGTCATAAAGCCACCATGTCCCCACCAAAAGAATTTGACAACGCATGGATCCACTTTATTTAGGGGTGTGGATAGTTGAGGAAGGCACAGGATCAGCTAGCCTAATGAATAAGCTATATAGAAGAGGCACAAAGCTGGGGCCCCCAGTTAGGTGTAGGGTCAATGAGGCTTCGCAGTTGGATATGAGGATCCAATGAAATATTCAATTTACTGTCAATGGTAATTCTGAGTTAGTCTAGTGAGATGAAAAGGTACTCATCATTTTCTTTAATATATGGGAACAAGAGGTCACAAAAGTGCTTTTTGTTCAAGAGCAACTAATGGAGTACAGGACACAGCCACCAGGTACATAGGTAGTAGTATTCCATGATAATTAGGCAATTATTAGTTTGGTTGTAATTTATTTGAAATGCAAGGTCAAAATGCAATAAAGAGGGTATGCAGTATATTTTAAGGACATTTATTGGAAATAGCCACATTGCCTTTCAAGATAAGAATACATTCATTGCCACCAAGCCCTCAGGATGTGTTTAAGGATATGAAGATTACTGACAGCCGTTGATAATCTATAATTGTGGCAACTCATTGGAAGAGAAGCAGCTTTGTGCACAGAACAAATGCCCATAATGGCCTGATTCCAGCTTCTTGACTGCTTTGCCTCACAGCGTCTTCTCCAAACAGCCCAGGCTAAATCCATGACCAAACTTTATGTTAAAGGACATACTGCCTGCATTTCACTTTATTTGGTTTTCTTCAGATCCACGGTGGAGTCGGTGTTTCATTTTTAATTACTCTCTCTCCTAGTGTGTACTAAGCAGTTTGATTTTAGTGTACCTGTCACCTACCTACAGCTAAGGCAGTCATTTGTGGTTTGAACCAATATTCAGTTCATCAGTTCACTAGGAAGCAATAACATCAATGAGGTATAAGGGAAAAAGTGCCTAATGACCAAGTACATTGATGATCATGAACATTGGTTACAAAATGGCTGCCTCCACTGTAAGTTGGCGATGGGTACTCTTTCATGATTGTCCATTGTATAGATTATTACATAATGTTTGGTAGTGTAGCAACATGGTGCAATTGTTATCACTCGAGTAGTGAGGTGCTTTTCATTTTTTTTTTGTCAAGGCACTTTAATCCCTTGTGTGCCAGAGTATAGTGGTTTAACTAAAAATTCACATTTGCCTGTAAAAGGACTGATGTGCTCATTCTAGTCTATGTGGGCGTGTGCTCAGCTTGCCCATCTGGCTGAGAATTACTTGTACTGATGAAATATATTTGCATATTTGCCACTATATGACAAAAGGTTGTTTGTGCTCACCTTACCACACGGGTTTCGTTCCACTTTGTATGTACCGTGGTTATGGTTTTTTTTTGTTTTTTTTCTGGCATATGGAAGAAGTTACAACTGCAACACTGTTTATTAACCATGCTTCCTGTGACTTTTCGCAAAAAAATATCTTTACATTTTATTTCTGCCTATATTCACTGATGTTAGTAAGTGCTACAAGTGCTGGACTGTTTCTTTATTCCTGCAGCTGAGATGAGTACAGAGATGTGTTAACCAGGTCACTGCTGAATAATTGATGGATTCTGCACTGCCTATTGCCATATGTAGGCTAGCCTGTCTCTCTGTCATTCCCCAAAACAGGGGGTTATATTTAGATCTGAGGTTAAGCAATGTGTGGACTGTCGACAGACATGTATTATCTCCATCACAGTTCACAATTGTATCATTATACAGCAGGCATAGTGTTTTGTCTTTGTACAGTTTCCAATGTTTACTATATACAGTAGGTCAAATTTATTATCTTGCTGGTTTAACTTTCTGTGGTCCGTTGCATATATGTAAGCGTGATTACGGGTTACGGACCAAAGGTATGATTTTTAGTCAGTAAATCATGTTTCAAAGATGAATGAAAAATAGAACATACAAGATTCCTTGGGAGCAGCAATGTAGGAATTGATATTGGATGCTAATGTTGACTATCTGCATGGGTGCATAGTAAAATTAGGTAGGGGCCCCGTGATGGCTTTTTCCCGGGCCCCCCTCTCTGCTCTCAGTAGTGCAGAGCGGGGTGTCTTCTGAACATGCGTTGTCAAGACCCTGGGCCTGATTCACTTGGATCTTAACTTGAGAAACTTCTTATTTCAGTCTCCTGGACAAAACCATGTTACAATACAAGGGGTGTAAATTAGTATTCTGTTTTGCACATAAGTTAAATACTGTCTGTTTTTTCATGTAACACACAAATACTTGACAGCTCATTTGTACACTGAAATTTAAAGTTGATATTTGTGTGCTACATGAAAATACAGTCAGTGTTTAACTTATGTGCAAAACAGAATACTAATTTGCACCCCTTGCATGGTAACATGGTTTTGTCCAGGAGACTGAAATAAGAAGTTTCTCAAGTTAAGATCCTTAATGAATCAGGCCCCATGTGACCAATACGCAGACTGTTCCGTTATCAGAAGACTCTGAGGGTCTTTTTCTGGGGAAAAGGGGAAATTTGCATCTTGGTAAAACCATGTCGCACTGCTGGAGGTAAATGTAAAATGTGCAGATAGATTTAGAGTTTGGAGGGGGGTATCCTAGCTCAACTCTAAATTGCAGGGCAAATCTAAATCTGTCCAGTATTTTATTATCCTACATGCAACATAAACCAGTATTTTCCCTACATGCGACAAAATATATTTGCACCCTTTGCGTTGAAACATGGTTTGTCCAGGAGCAAATTTACACCTGTTTTTTGCTTTGCTTTTAACTCTAAATGAGGTATTTAATGTATCATTTTATTGGTCATTCTTCTGAATGAGACTGCCTTGTATAGTGTTCTGCAGTAACGAGTCTTCTTACGTTTATACCGCCTTCTTTCCAATTGAAAACACTGCCTTTACACAAACTGCTCTTCAGTGTTAGAAAGCACATAAATGACATTGAAATAAATAGAGTTACACCGAAATGTATGGGATCTTTCGCTTGATTAACCCGCTGTCCTGCGGAAGAGGCTGCTTTTCTTTAAGAGCTGGTGACAGAGAGAGGAACCTACTTCTCATTTCTGCCCTTGAGTTTGTAAATCATGTATTGAACAATTTCTATACTGTTCCTGTTTCAGTTCAGGCTGATCTGAAGCAGTACAGACACGCTGGAGGCCACAGTGTCCTTGGTAAAGCTATCTTCTCCCTCAGATATTGTCTTGCATAATAGAAAGCACTGACAGCTGAGCTTTCCCAGCGTCCTTCTGCTTTCCCCTCTGCCACCATCATGCTCAAATCGGCACGTACGCAGGCTCGGGGAAAGGTTAAAGGGATACGTAATTTCACCCGTTTCTTGATATCCATTTATCGACTGGCTTTCAGTTTTCCACTCTCACACTGATCAGCAGCTGTCAGGATATAGTGTGACATTAACCACATTTTGCCAAGAAAAAAAAGTCTAGTAGACACTCAAGCAATTGGATGTGGGTGGTGTTGGATCTATTGCTAAGTGGTGTTTGTGATCAGATTGGAAAGATTAAATAATGGTCTTGAAAATATAAACATTAAAATAATTAATTAGAGAACCAGTGGACCCATCACCACCAGGAATAAGAACGCTATGTAGATATCAGTTCACTGCAGCTTATATGTATCTCCTCTTGGCCTGGTAGCCATGTCACTAAACTGTAAACTGAACATGATCTGTGATCAGATAACATCTTCATGTAATTGATACATCCAGTGGATTACTATTGTTTAGGAGTGAAAGTGATAGCAAGTGCTCATCTTCTGAAGAAAGTTATACCGTGCTTGAGAGATTCTGTCATTAATTGAGCCTGTATGGGTGTATGCAACAGATGCATGCATTTTAATGGCATTATTTACGTTCATACTGGGTTACCCTTACATTCTATACAAGAGACGTCACTTTAAACTCTATTGATCTAGGCCTTAGTGCTGGCAGTGTTAACTTGCGAAGCACAGGGACATCAAATTAGAATTCTAGTGGCAGAGAAGCCTCATTCCTCAGTATTCCATTTGGTTGCTTAGTTGTGTAGTTGCTAGTGGGTTTTTTAATAGAATTCCCAGGAGCTAAGCCTCCTCCGGGCTTGGAAAGGTCATCTCTTGATCACCAAAGTGTAGCTCACTCATAGACGTCAGTTGCAGATATTGACTTGTCACACAGGTGACAATTCCGAGGTGACAATTGCAGCACAGATATTTCTCGTTTTCATTTGATTGCTGTGACAGAAATAATCCTTTTTATATTGCTGTTTTTTTATTTCTGTTTTGTTTTCATTTCACCATTAACAGGAACTTCCTCAATCTCATTTCTTGTAAAGCAGACAATTGGGAGGTATTGGGGTGTTTTTACTAAACTGCTGGTTTGATAAAGTGGGGATGTTGCCTATAGCAACCAATCAGATTCTAGCTGTCATTTTGTAGATTGTACTAATTAAATGATATCCAGAATCTGATTGGTTGCTATAGACAACATCTCCACTTTATCAAACCAGTAGTTTAGTAAATATACCACATTGTCTTCATTAGTTAAATTTTAAAGGAGTTAAAGTCAGTCTGGTTTATATGAAAGCAGTTTCTTTTATATGTTTCAATATTTTCTTCATTTTGTGACTAGGTTTTAGGTGCAAAGTAATACTTTTATTTCATGTTGCAGTTGCTGTTTGAGTGTTGCTTATGTGATCTCTATGATTCACAAGTTCCATCAATGGGACATTGGCCCAAAAGAGCAGACATTTCAACGCTGTTATTTTCAGTAAGGAAACAAAGTTCCACTATCTATAGCTGCAGACAGACTTGTCACCCAGGCCTGTCTTCCGGTACAGTTACTTACTTCCTCATTATGTATAAAAACAGAAGATTCACTTTGACAGGGAATAATAAAAATATATATATATATCTTTTGACGTTTTTTACGTTTACCTGTCACCTCTTCTTGTTTTTTTTTTTTAATCATCTATAGTTGATGACTGCATAAAAAGCTGTCTGCATTTATCTTCATTTTCCCTGTGTTGTTGAAGTTAAATTTGCGCTAGAATTTCCTGTCAATTAAACTTTTTAATTTGCTTGATGTTTATCTTAGTTTTAATGAGAATACTTGTAAGATATTGTCTAGTGCAGTGGGATGAAACAATAGAAAAAATAATATTAACTTTGTGTGCTTTTGCTTTTACATTATTGTTTGGTTTTGGTTTTTTTTGCTTTCACTGGCTAATCAGGAATACACCAAATAAAGTGTCAGTCCTAGGATTTAAAAATGAAAAATTCCCTTAAAGATCTAGAAACTTTCATTGTGCATTGTTATGAATTTGTTAGGGATAATTGTGACATCTGGATGTAATAGTAAGCTAATATTTACTGTAGAAATGGAAATGATAGTTTTTCACCAAAGTATATTTATTGAAATCGACTACTAAGGTATTTGTACCCGTGAAAATAATATTTTCTGAAGTTATTTAAAACAGAACTAGATCTATTTGAAGATATATAGATATAGATATATATATATATATATAGAGAGAGAGAGAGAGAGAGAGAGAGAGAGAGAGAGAGATACTATTATACTGTAAGGTTTGTGTTAGTGTGCATTTCTATACCATATGCTTGCACTTTACGTGGTTCTTCTTGATAATGAGTGACAGTTCATCAGCAAGTACAGTGCACTTTTGTTTTAGACATTTTCACAAAATCGAATAATAGAAATTGAGATATTTTAAATAATTCACTTTCTTGCTGTTGATATAAATCAGGATTTGTAAAATTTTATTGTTTATACCATAACTCTATAGATGATCTGTCCTCAAACGACAGAGAACGCTGGTAGTTGTAGTGGTTGATCTGTTTCGGCTCCTTGTTGCTGTGTATTGTACTGTTATGTCTCGTACTATTTTACTATATGCTCTCTTTATGTCGCTGCAAACCCTTTGTGATGCCTTATAAATAACAGATAATAATAAGAACATCGCTCATTGTGTGGGGCCAAAAAATAGCTAATCTTATTGGGATTGATTGACTTTTTATTAGACATACCAGTAAAACTAGTTGCCCATGATTGCAGTCTGCATGTGTGTGTATTCATCAGTGTGCTGATAGATTTTATCCATTGTTGTTCTGTTGTCCGGCAAAGTAAGCGATCATGTAAATAGGATCTGCATGTAAAGAAGTACGTAAAACTTTCATTGTGTTAGGGAACATCTAATTGTCACAGAACACGGCTTCTCTGTATAGAGAGCTGCAGATAGATGTCAGAGATGACCTCTGTCTGGTGTTTATATTTAATGAACGGGGGGGGGGGGTTAAAAAGAGGTAGGGGGTGAACTTTTGATGTGATGTTGACATGCACAGTCTTGCACAGTTTTTCTCTTGAGATATCTCTGCCATTGCGCACACTTAGGTGCACCTCTAGAATGCAGAGGCGTCTCTGAGAGTTGGGCAATGTGCGCAGGGAAGACATGCGCGAACCATGATGGATTGCCAGTAGGGCTAGTCACGCACATTGCACTATCCAAGGTGATGTCAGGGAAGTAGGTTTGATATCACCGTGTGTGTGGCTCGAAAAGCTAAGGAGATGTTGGTAATTGTGAATTGGAAAGTGGCTGCTATTGGCCTGTGTGTGTGTGTGTGGTCATTCCTCTACCATTCTACTAGGCCTCAGTGCAAGCTGGAAGTGAGCCCCTGGTGGCCAGATATCTTCCAGTACAGCCACCAAGGTGTGTAACGGTATTGAATACTGTCTGAGCATGAGTCTGTCGTGTCAAACATTGGTCCGGCCATGTTTTTATTAACCAAATTGACATGATCTCTGTGAACATTAATCCTGATGAGAGTGCGTGTTCATTGGCTGACCACGCTGAGTGAGCCCCCACATGACGTGGTCCTTCTGCCCAGCCACTGAACCACCACATCCTTCCAGTTTGGTTGTATAATGAGTGTGGCCAGCTTAACTGGCCTGTTGTTTGAGGTAATTGTGATATTGTTTAGCGATGATTTAATGTTTGCTGTTGGCAGTGAACAAATGCATACAGTATATGTCTACTATATACTGTGATTGCTTTATGCTGTTCGTAGGTTATAGAAACAAAGCAGCTACTAACAGCGTAACGGGGTATCTGATGCCTATGTGACAGGCTAGACATGGGTCTAGTGACAAAATAAATCAGCATAATTGTCATAGTCTTCTATAACAGCTGTAGATAGCTATAATCCCATAAAATTTCCTCAGGGAAGGTTCATATCTTGTTCTTCCTGTGACAAATACCTACCTTGCTAGCTCATGGTTAGCTAAAAATAGTGTTTTATTTTTATATTGTGTGTGCAGACCTTTCAGATGAATAGATTAATTAACACAATATGGGAAGTGTGTCAGTTGTCACAGAACAATCTCCCATTCTTCACTTGAGCATAAACAGGACATTAAAAAAGGTTTATGCCAAGTTCACCAAGTCATAATTGTTTTAGTTTTAGTATCATCATCATCTATTTATATAGCACCACTTATTCCGCAGCGCTGTACAGAGAACTCATACACATCAGTCCCTGCCCCATTGGAGCTTCCAATCTAAATCCCCTAATATACACACACCGACAGAGAGAGACTAGGTTCAATTTACCAGCAGCCAATTAACCTACTAGTATGTTTTTGGAGTGTGGGAGGAAACCCACACAAACACGGGGAGAACATACAAACTCCACACAGATAAAGCCATGGTCAGGAATTGAACTCATGACCTCAGTGCTGTGAGGCAGAAGTGCTAACCACTGAGCCACCGTGCTGCCCACATATCTCATATTGTGGTTTTTTTTTCAATGTATATACATTACACACCACCTTTCTCAGTGCTTCCTTAACAAGTTCACGCTACGTAACACAAGGGTAGTGCGTTACCTCCTGTAATCTATAGGTGTTATTTCACACAAATTGGTATGGTTAGAAAGGCCATGTAATGGCGGTTTCTCTTTATGAAATATAGGTATAATGAATAGTGGCATTTTGTGAAGAACAACCTCTAACCGGGCATTCTGCAAAATAGGGTTGAATTTCCATTTTACTTAACAAGTTATATTAGTATAGAATGTGACTAATGCCCTGTCATCAGAAATTATAGAAAATAATATGTCACATCAGATGGATAGGTTTTGTTGTTCTATTGTGGCACAAAATGCTGCCTTACTGTGACATTTTAGAGTAAAATGAGGAATATTACTGTTATATTTAAGTATGATTATTTTTGGTGTAGAGACTGTTTTCTGTGGACGCCCAGAATATTGTGACGATCTTCCAGAGAGCACATGGGCAGCCTGTTGCCCACCAGTAGTGTATACTGACAGATTACTCCAGAGCTGGCTCGGGCCTACATGCATGAGGTAACCTTGTGTTCTGTTTTGGGAACTGTTTGATGTTTCAGACCTGGATTTTTATTGCATTTTTACTTTGTGTGCTGTTAGTGTTCTGGATTTTATAATGATACACAATGTCGATATATAACATTCAATATTAACCGTACTGTCTTCTGTCTGTATATTTTTAAGATTAGTCCCCAATGACTGGTAAAATGTAGCTGTTGTTTGCAGTAACCTCCAGCTTAAATTGTACCCGTCGACCTACACACAGTGGAAGAAGCCATTTTGTGGGCTGAACAGCTATGCATGAGAATGCAGCCGACTTTGTGCCTCAGTGATGACACTAGGACCTAGTGAATTAATAGCCTGAATACTGGTTCAGTCCATAATAGGAGTGTTATTTACAGAAGCTCAGGGCAAAATCCAGTTTGCAGTTGGTGTGAGCTTCGATTTGCGCAATTTTATTGAAAGAAGAGAAAGTTAGCGGAGAGGGCGGAGCATTTTTAGGGGCGATTCCTTGCTGCGTGGGGACATTTCCAGTCAGCAAAAGGACCTATAATGGAAGCTATCTTGCTCCACCCATTTGGGCTTTGGAGGAGAAAAGAATTTCTAGGTGCACTTTACCTAATGTAAAGAAAGCTTCAACGATCCCAATGTCGTCTCACCCTCATGATTAATTGAAACCATAAATGAGGCTAAACTGAGCAGTACTTTAGGAGAAAAACTAGAAAGTTTAATTTAATGAAAATGGTGGTACTACAGAGGCAAGAGGCCTCTTGAGAGAGCGGAGAATAGGCGTAACTTTGGGTTGTGCACGTTAGACCATCTAAAAAGCATTTTGCACTGTGCATCAAGGGCTACTAGATTTACTAAACTGCGGGTTTGAAAAAGTGGAGATGTTGCCTATAGCAACCAATCAGTTTCTAGTTATCATTTATTTAGTACATCCTACAAAATGACAGCTAGAATCTGATTGGTTTCTATAGGCAACATCTCCACTTTCTCAAACCCTCAGTTTAGTAAATATACCCCCGAGTGTGCATTTCAGATGACGTCCACTGTGTGCTGGTGACGAGAACACTGCAAAATACATACTACTAAGCCTCAAGCAATGAGGTCTATAATGCTGAAGTTACATTTTATCACTGTGAAATACTGCATCTTCTGTGTTGTGTGAACTGGATGTTTTACTTTTGTGTTCTTTCTGTTTAAGGTTGTTATTGTTCATGTGTAATAACATAGGTCATGTTGTGCTATATTAAGTATAAACAAATCATCTGCCTTCTTGTACACTATAAAGCTGTCTTAAACATATCAACATATCTGTCTATTTAACACAACGGAAAATTACACTTCTTGTGGTTGTATGTTTGTGTAGATGCGTGTGTAGGTGCGTGTACAGTCATTTTGGGCCTTACAATATTTGTATAGTACATCTGTGCAAAATTATCAGGAAAATATATATCTACACTCAGGTAGACACTAAACAAACCTCAAAAGTATACCTTTGCCAAAAGTATAAAATAATGCAGATCATAAATATATGCTAATAGATAGAGCAAAATACAAATAAAAACAACGCTCGGAAGACTTGGCCTTTTATTTCACTGTGTTTATGCTGTTTGTGGTACATTATTTGCAATTTTTTAATTTCGTTTTACAATACAGAGCTGTTCACCGTAGCTATTTAACCCACCTGCTGCCAAGCTGGTTCTAGAATATTGTGGTCACAATATTTATATATGTAAAGAGATGTGTGAGATAAATATGACATTTCTAAATAAATCTATATTATTATGTTTCAATGTGATCATTGTGCCTCTTATAGTGCTGTATCCCCATTGTAGTTACACGATAGGTTTAATGTGTTAAAGCATGACATCAGAGTGTGCACTAGGTTTATGAAATAAAGGCTTTAAATCATTGTAAAGACTATTTTATTTAATAGGGTTTTGGTTACAAACTAACGGGATGATCTGAGATTAAACATCTGTTGCTTTGCCGATCATGACCCCTTTGTACTATAACTCCCTTTACTTACTATTTCTGTAAGCCAAGTGATTAGCTGTTTGGATATGGGGAGACATGGGACAAGGTTTAATCAAAATCATCTTGCACACAATCTTCCATAAATTCAGGCAATTGTAAATTTATTATTAAGTGCCATTCATTTAACCAAGTTCTGGTGTTGTATGAGTTACAAAGGCAGAATTGTGGCATATCCTTTACTTGAAAATGTGCTGACTGTAGTTTAACGGAGATGCCCGCACAATACGTTTCAATATTGTACAAAATTTATATTCATTTTTTAGTGCCTTATGGCTGAAAAACGGCGCTTAGGGCTCATATAAACCTATTGGCTGTTAATGAGCCTTCAGCAGCTAACTAAGGCCTAGAAACTAGATTAAAATTAGGATGAATAGTGTTTTACGTGCTCAATACCACCCGTTTATTCTAAAATGTTAATGGTGTATTTCCCTATCATTTTAGGATGCACCACTTCCGATTTCTAATGCATTAATCCATGGAACCTGCACACAAGAGATTGTATTGTACTGTATCACATGGACAACTTGTTAAAAAGCATCACTAAAACACATCTAAATCATCTACTACTTTTCACGCATTTTACACTTTTTCCCAGGGTATATGTGTGAACAATCCCATAAACTCGTCAGCTTCTCTTTAGCACCAACAGATCTCTGGTTTGCTGCAAGCTATAACATTGTTGCAACTAATAAGAAAAGAGATTGTAGTATTTTTGGCTTTCTGCCACTTTCTAGTGTAGTAACAGGGAAGAAAGTATGTTGACCTAGTTTACTATATTTTTATATTCAGTTGATACATTGCCCCTGAAACTCCCAGCTCACACAACAATAGAAAACACCTTCACATTTATTTATTTTCCAATCGGAGGTGGTAGAAAAGTTCACATCAATTTGCAAATCATCTTAATATCATTTTGGAGGATTTCTCTTTCAACATTTAAAATGACTCAGGTTTTGTGTTTATAGATCATCTAAATGTTGTGTCTGCAAACTTAGGGCCTGAGTCATTAAGCAAAGCAAAAAAAAAAGGAGTAATTTTGCAGCTTGGCAAAACCATGTTGCATTGGAGGGGGGGGGGGGGGTAAATTTAAAAAATTTAAAATGCAGGGACAGATTTATAGTTGAGATAGGGCGTGTCCTAGATTAACTTTCAATTTCAGTGTAAAATAAAGCTATCAAGTATTTGTGTGCTACATGAAAAAGCAGCAAACTTCCTCCTTTATTTTTGCTTTGCTCTCCTTGACGAGTCAGGCCCTTAGGGGGGTATTCAATTGTTTGTTTTAACGCGCTAAAACCAAAAAAAATGAGCGCTCTAAAAAAACTTCATATTATACGGTAATTTTGCGCGCGTAAACAGTTAATACGGTACTTACTCGCTGCCAGCGGGCTGAATTTCAGCTCGCTGCTCAGGGAGCTGAGAGATGAAATTTAGCGAGTAATTACCGTATTAACGGTAATATTTTTAGAGCGCTCGTTTTTTTGGGGTTTAGCGCGTTAAAAGAAACAATTGAATACCCCCCATAGTGTTTCCAAAGGTATATTATTTTTTTCTAACTTAGCATTGCTATCATTTATTGTTGAAACATCAATATATGCCTTTTCTTTACAATAAGAAAGCAATACATCTGCAGGGACAGTCAGATGATTGATGTCAAGGGTGAATGGTCAATATGGGGAATGACTTAATCCAATAACATACAGTTGGCAGGTATATAAAATACTGGAGGTGTGTATAGTATATTGGATAAACATGGGTCTAAGCAAGAAAGAGATGGTATATGGACGTCAGTGATAGGTGAGGGAAGGTGTGACAGGGAAATAGTCTCAGTTCCCACAATACAGTATAACAATAATGAAGGTTCGTATAGTGCTGATAGTATATGTACAGTATATGTAGATCAGACTTTCTCCTGCTGTCATTCAGGTTGTCTTATGGCAAATTCAAATAATATTTTTTCCAAGAGTATTTCAACTGACACCCTGATACCTCACCTTATAAAGACTGATGTCACCACACAGTGTAGGTTCCAGGGCCCTGGGGGTCACTGTCCAGTGAGTCAAACAGTCTCTTCAAATAGGATATTTGAGGTAGTAATTCGGCTTTGTCTTTCGCCACTTATAACCGTACCTGGCTGCCATATTGGGGAGGACGGTGCCTAAATCCATCCCACCCAGCAGCAATTTCTGATAGGCTGAGGCGCTATCCCTCTCTTGTCTGTTGTAGCGCTAGCCAGTATCAGCTCCAGCAGGAGGCGCTCTCCCTCACTTCCATTGTATCCATGCATCTGGCCTCCCCATGACGCCAGTTCCTCCAGCAGCTCCTCTTAATGGCTGGCCTCCAAGAGAGCAAGATGGCCGCCAGGCTTCTGCTGTCGTGTTCCTCTTGGGTCTGCCAATCCTCAGCAGATAATGAAATTGATGTTTCAGCTGTGACACAGGCTATGTCAAAGCATGCCTGGGCTATACCGACATTAAGGTAAATACACTGAAACAAAAGTGGGAGAACCTCAACTAAGTAAATTATATTTTGATGTCAGATTTGACTAATAACAAATATAAAGTCTTTGTTCTTTTTTTTTTATGTATGAAGCCTTATAGTTGTTTGTTATAGAGTGGTCTTGTAAGTGTTTCCGAGCAGGTCGCTTTGTAATCCTCAAAGTTCCATGACATAGGAAAACTGTCTATTGGAAAGTATCATAACACCCGCTGGGTGTATTTTTAATTCCCTTCCACCTGATGACACTATTGTCAGTTGCCATAGTTACGGTTGCAGAAGAAGACTACTGGAAAAGGTCTCCCAGGGGGTGATGCAATCCATGATTTGTACATGTCAGAGGTTGCTAAATCATTACGGGAATCAATAGACTTGGTGGTGTTATTTATTATGGCACTGGATGTCTGGCTGCTGAAACCAACTGTAGTAAATCAGATATTTATATAAATATGTCCTTAATCAGCACTCCTTCTATCTGCCAAGTACTGGTCCAAAGAATAAATAACGAATCAAAGAACAAATCACAATAATGAAATAAATAACAGTGAATCAGTTGATAAATGAATGACATGATTAATAATAGAAGCTATTGCTCTCCCTTGAATCCACAACCAGCAAAGGACTACTTTGCAAATCTGGATAAAAGCACAAAAAATGACATAATAGCGCAGTAATTCAGAACAATGGGAATCCGTAGAATAGAATAAAGATGTGGACGTGATCGTTTGAGGCTTATCTGGATGTGTTTCCTGGATCCAAGTCTGCAGCGTTCCCAGTGTGGAAATCAGGAAGGAAAGGGAAAGAGGACGACAATAAGCCCTCTCAGACAGAGGTTAATAGTGTAGTATTGTGCAATAAGGAAAATGAAAATAGCTTTGTCAAATCTGTGTACAGTTTATATGCTTATCTGTATATCTCTTTAGGCAAGTACTCCTTCCAGCAATTGAGATCCTCAGTATATGTCCATAAGGACATAAATAAACAGACGCCGAAAAGGTCATTTATATGTAGTAACAGAGTGTACAGTTTTATTTATCAGAGGTTAGAAACTCTTACCGATTGGAGAATGTTACAGTATCACGACTTACCTGTCCTTGCTCCAGTGCCATCTTACCACGCCGCTGCAGCATCTCGGGGCGGGTTTTTCAATCTTCGGTTTGACTTACCAGCCCTCGCTCCAGTGTTGTCTGTCTGCGCCGCAGCTCGGCACCCCCGAGTGGCGGCTCATGTGACCGCTGTTGGGGTGGGCTCTTCAAAACCTGCCAAGGTATTTAATCGGAGCTCTGACACCAGTGTCAGAGCAACTTTGTTGCGAGCTCCTGACCCCTGGTTCTGGATCGCTGTGTCTAGCCAGCCGTCTTCCTTTGGGAAACTCTTCTGATTACTCTCTGTGTACCAAACCTCTGCCTGCTGACCACGCTCTGATTACTCTCAATGTACCAAACCTCTGCCTGCTGACCTCGTCCCTGATTACACTCCGTGTTCAGTACTTCTGTCTGTCTCCGCTGTACGACTCCCTGAAAGCCGCGACCTGTGGGTTCCCGGCAGCAAAGTCCATCCTGCCTTGCGACGGTTCTTGGTGAATTCCGGGGAATCCGTTATACTCAGTGCCTCTAGGCCTGCCAGCGTCAATCAGTGTTAGTACCTGTGTCCAAATTTGAGCCGATCACGACATCTAATAGTGGGATGAACTCTTCAACCAGGTAGGTCACACTGAAGCCGAATTCCTTGCCAATCTCAATGCAGCTGGGGTTTCCTGCCCAATTAAAAACAAAAAACTGCTTTGCAATATCTAAAAAAGATATAACCCTTACAAAATACAGGGTACTATGAAGACAGCTTCATACATCTTCCTTTTTACTTGAAGTTGTGTAAATCTGTGTTTAATACTGTCAGAAGCCCCAATAACTTGCCTCCCTCGGCTGTAAAGAGATCAGGGGTAAATGTATCAAGCTTCAGTTTTGAGAATCCCGCGATTATCTCGGGAGGGTTGAAACTCGCCAGTGTATTAACCTGAGATTTGATGTAAAATCGCCAGAGATGTGCTTCTGTCAAAATCGCTATTTCAAAAACCGCTAGAGAGTGAAGTCCCGACCAGTCTAGCTATACAAGTCTCCTAATGTATGAAGCTGCGATGAAGCAAACTCTCCCAAGTTTGCTTTAAAAATCACTAGATACATCTAGATAAAAGAGTAGTCTAGTGGCAAGTTAATAATGTAAGAAAAAAATGTTGTATTTTCAAACATTGGCTGTTAGTTCTTTTTACCACAACAGTCAAGTTTATTGAAGAACGCTAGACAAACAAGGTGACACATCATTACCAGGAGAGAACCCAATAACCAGACCACTGAGCAGGCTGATGACAGAGAAAAGACCCTCAAATCTGTTTGGGGATTTGAACTAAGACCTCCACCATCACAGTCAGCAATAGCATCTGAGCCAGTACAGGATATAAACAGCAGTGAGACTTTTATCAATGCCATCAAGGGGCCTGAAGCAAATCAAAGAAGCTGTAAATGTTACCTGGTTGGGGATTGAAACAAGGGGAATCCATATCAACTGTAAACAGATTATCTATCTACTAGGCCATCAAGCTAGATCATGTGTTACAGATATGGAGAGGCTTTTCTCATGGACTTCATCAAGCCTGTTGCAACATGAAATGTGCTAAAGAGGAAGCCACTCGGAATTCAAGGCAGGGCCTCTACTATCACTGTCCATGGGCACCTCACTACTAGTCAGCTGAGATAACTTATACTTTTATCAATGTCTTCAATCAGCTGCTGCAACATTCAGTTTATTAAAATGAGACCCGACAGGGAATGCAAACTAGAGCCTCCTGGGACTTCTGGTGGGCGAGGCATCTGGAATGGCCACTTCTTAGACCCGCTCCATGAAATTGTTTGCAATTCGCTGTAATCAGGGGACTAACACACTCTAAGAAAAACATCATTTAGACCATGGTTGTCCAACCCGCGGGCCGCATGCGGCCCAGCACGCCTGTAAATGTGGCCCAGCAGGGGTTTTGGTTGTGGCAAGGGGGCAGCACTGAAAAAAAACAAATCCTGGAAAAAAAAAAAGAAAATACTTACCTTGCGGTCACGTCAGCTGGTGCTCCGGCTCCCTCCCTGGTCTCCTCCTCCGTGTGGCGCTTGCAGTGAATGTCGGGGGTGATGTCATCACACCCGACATCCATTGTGTAGCGCAGCACAGAGGAGTCACCCGCGCGAACTATCAGCAGCAGTGAAAGATTATCCAGTATCTTATTGTTGTTACTCTGAATTTGGACTTTCTGCACCATGCAATTATGAACTAGCTGTGTTCTCTGTATGTATCTAATATAAATATTGAGAGATAATTGTATTTTTAATATTTTAAACCATTTTAAATGTGCAGTGCTGAGTAGGGTGAAAATATCACCCACTGTTACCCTCATCGGAGGCTGCTCCATGAGCCATTTTTCCCACCACCCTATCTTTAAATCTCTGTAGATTTCTATTAGTCCTCCTGATGCTACCTATATCGGTGACCATTTCAAACTGGTCAATAAAAAAAATGATTCATGGGTGCAGAAAGAGAGGAAAAAAAGTTTTTGGCATTTAATTCCCCGAACCCCACTAAGGGGCAGATGCAGGTAAGTTAAATTGTAGCTGGTAATGGGACTACTGCTTTAATCATGATTCTGCAATAGGTTTCCTAACTCTTACTAACTTCATTTCCAAGTAAGTTTAATATGTTACCTATGTTTTCTATGGTTTTTTCGATGATCAGCTATCGTTAGTGTTAGTGTATTTTATGTGCGGCCCAAACCAACTCGTCGTCTTCCAATGTGGCCCAGGGAGGCTAAAAGGTTGGACACCCCTGATTTAGATTATATTAAGCACTGGGAGTGTGAAAACCTGTTAGACGGTGCATATAGTGTAACGGAGTCGACTTATAATATTTCTCCGGAGTGGAGATGCTGAGATCAGTGGAGGAGAACCGAGACACGTTTATCGGTGGAGGAGAATTGAGGTGCACCTATTGGTATAGGCGGAGGGTACTGAAAGTGGATCGCGGACAGCGGATACGTAGGAGACACTCGGCTGGAATCCGGAGGAGATCTGCGCTGACTCGAGGGAGTGGAGCTGAAGGTGCTGCCATGGCCCACTCAGCAGAGTCGACACTATAGTGTTGGTGTGGCATGTGGCTCCCGGTGGTGACAACAGCGGGGGAAGGCTTCCCATGTTTATTGCCGATTGTGGGAATTGGGGAGAGGAGGATCGGAACTACGACCTTGATATAGTTCTGCACAGGAGGCAATCACATAACAAGAGCACAGGACATTTCTGCATCTCTTCTCTGTGCCGCAGTTGGTTTGGACGGAGAAAGCCTTCTACAACCAGCCGTATGCGCCCTCCTAAAGTAACTCATGCTGCAGCTGTAAAGTAGTAGGTCGTTAATATTAATTCTACTGTGAGATTGTACTTCTCTCTCAACACAGTTTATGTAAAGCTAAGTGTTTGATTTAAGAGAACTGATCTCTTACACGTCTGTTAAAATCCTCCTTACCTGTGCTAACACTTATATGTGTGTATATGTCGCTGGTTGGCTTTGAATAGGCTGTCACTGTAACAATGTATGACTCTGCTGACACCTGGTGGCGGTAGACGAGCAGTGTTCCTGAATATCACAAGTTAAAATTGACAGTCACTTAAATTTATCATAGATTTAAAAGTGATAAATTCAATATATCAGGGACCATACAACTTGGTTTTGAGAATTCTGAACATATCATTCATGCAATCACTGATCAGTTAAACAATGTAATGGTAATATCTCGAGTGGAGAAGAAAACGTAAATCTTTCTTTCTCTCAAAACTGACGATCTAAGTATACACCCTGCATATCTGGGATTCTGCTGCCATCTAGTGGTGACAAGTGCTTATATACTTTTGAATACCCTAAATTAAAATCATATGGTGAAACAATTAGAGAATTATAGGGTTAATGAATTAATTCCCGACTCACAGGAAGAGCACCAGCAACGGATAATCTGTGAGTTAAAGATTCAAGAATAATACTGGTACACCTAAAGCCTAGTTAAGTTATGTAAATGTAGTCTCTTGAGAAGAGAAGAAAATTTTTTTATTTTTTTTTCTAATCTAACAACCTGGGAACATACCGACGAGAGGGGTCTCTCTCTTTTACCTATCTTGTGCATTCCATGGAAAAAAAATTACACAAACAAAAAACAGGGACAAGTGTATCTAAAGCTCCCATTTCTACAATGGGTAAACCGAAATCACAAACTAATACATCTGTCCCTTCTCCTCCGTCATCAGACACTGCCCAGTCCGATAGCTCTGAATCTGCAATGGCTCCATCACAAAGTACATCTCCTTCCATATCGCAGGGGAATTCTCAGCCATATTCATGCCTCAGATTGACAAACAATTCCAAGCTTTGCGGGATACAGTTGAGAATGTTCTTTCTACCATTACGGCTAATACAACCCGTTGCTGCACTGGAACAATGTACTAGTGACATAGAAGATAAAAATCAGTCACGTGATGCCAAAGTAGATAGTCACTCCCAAACTATTCAACAATTTTCAGATCAGCTCCATGACCTGGAAAACAGGAATAGGAGGAATAACCTACGGTTCATAGGTATTCCAGAGAAAATAAAAGGGCCACAACTCACCCATTACCTAAGTGCCCTGATTCCTCTAGCGTTAGAGCTTGAAGAGTCCATGGATAAACCTCAAATTGAAAGGGCACATAGAATAGGTCAAGAGAGAGAGGGAGAGAGATCAAGACCCCGCCCAGTTATAGCCAGGTTTCTGGACTATAGGGCGAAAGAAGCAATACTGGGGGCCTATAAAAACAGGGGTCACTGATTATTGAAGGAAGAAAAATCCTAATTTTCCAAGACTTTTCAGTCATTGTGTCACAAAAAAGTAAAGAGTTTTCTGCTGTATGTAAACACTTGATAAACAGCAATAAACGTTTTTCCTTAGTCTATCCAGCTAAACTTAGGTTGGTGGAGAATGGAAAAACTCTGTTTTTTGAAGACCCATTAGAAGCCAATAGATATTTCCTTCAGAGATGACCCCCACGAGGAACCCCAGCCGAAAATAGAGTATCCCCTGATCGTTGAGATAACAAACGTATTAATGACATTCTGGAAGGATGATCACTCTGATAAATGATGTGCGTGCTTTCTTCTTAAAAAGGTTGTTTCTGGTATCAATATATTAATTACATTTCTTCTCGTTATGGTTGTAAGTTATAAAAGTGTTTGAAATGTTTATTTATGACAGAATAGACCCCGGACTATGCGTCTGGGGTTTATCCCAACTTGTTAATGGAAAAAGGAAAAATAAGAAAATGGTGGAAGAAGATTGTTCAGATTGTAATACTTTTGCTCTTTTGTTTATGTGCTACAGTCCATAAGTAACCAATCCCTGGGGGGCGAGCTGAGCAGGTCATCTACTCATTCAGACATAACCCCTCTTCCCCGACCTCCTCCACCCTTGAAAATAATCTCGTGGAACATGGGTGGTCTAAACACTCCCATAAAACGAAAAAGAGTCACAACTCATCTGAAACGCCACAGTCCTGATGTCATCTTCTTGCAGGAAACGCATTGTGACAATATACATGTAAACACACACAGCCGTGCATGACAATGTACATGTCTTCAATACAATCAAAGCTATGTTGACAGCATCATAAACATCATGGTATACAGCCATATCAAATACAATACATATCATATACAATCCTAAACCACACAGGACCCTTGTTAGTCCACCGCTCTTGTCCTATATCATATCCCAAAAGTGTAGCGATTTGTTGCACTCACAATGTCACATAATAATTCATAGAATAATAGGAGGATCTCTAGCCTCATGTCGGAGTTCAGACCAAGCTGAGACATTCTCATATTTTATATTTCGTAGCAACAGAAAGTGTATTAATATAGCTCTCCCACATGTCAAAGAAACTTTTCGGGCTATATTTACTAAGCCGCGGGTTTGAAAAAGTGGGGATGTTGCCTATAGCAACCAATCAGATTCTAGCTTTCATTTATTTAGTACCTTCTACAAAATGACAGCTAGAATCTGATTGGTTGCTATAGGCAACATCCCCACTTTTTCAAACCCGCAGCTTAGTAAATCTAGCCCTTCGACTTGATTTTCTTTATCAATTAGTGCCTGTACAAAATCCATTCTGAATATAAAGTTAAGTTTTTCTTTGAACAGGGAGATGGAAGGAGTAGTGTACAATCATAGGTGTAGGATAGACTTACACACAGCCGCACAGATGGGCAATAATAAACGGCTACCTCCTTTTGATATCTTTTGGTTAGCGGGAAGAATTCCAAGTATGGCTCACTCAGGCGTTAATGGAACATAGTTTAGCAGAGAATTTTCCTCATAACATTTAACTTGAAGCCAAAATGGGCGGATCGTGGGGGCATCCCCACATACAATGAAATAAATCTGCATCCACTGAATGACCTCGAAGGCAATTGCTGGATTTCAAGCGACGCATTCTAAAGCGCTTCTGGGGGGTCAAGTATGTACCATGATAAATATTTAAGAACATCTCAGTATACGTATTAGCTGATATCAATTTACATGACTTGAACAACGTATTAAGTAATATTTTTGAGGTAAGATCAGGGAAATGTACCAACCACTGCGATATACCTGAATGTGTGGTAGAGTAATCTATCACCTCCCTCATCATTCCATAATGAATGGTGATAGCCTGGCGTTTAGGAGTAGACAAGAACAGTATAAGGTCTAGGGGGTTGTCCCAATCTACATCTGTAAATGTTCGAAGGACCCCTTTAATATAATATAATGTTGGACCTGCAAAAACGCCATTGGATAGGCTCACAGAACTTCATATTTACTTGATGCCTCCAGAAATGTCAGGGGTCTCTTTTCTCGCTTATTAACCAGTTGAGAAATCGCAGTAACCCCTGCCGCTTGTCATATTGTGAATGGATAACTTGCCGTCCCCTTGTGAAAGTCTGGATTCTGTATTAAAGGTATATTAGATAGGTAGATATTTTAGCTAGCAACTTCAAATCAGAATTTAATAAAGAAATTGGGCGATAGGATGCAACTAGTTGTGGGTCTCTTCCAGGTTTGGGGATGACTGTAGTATAATCGTCATTAAAAGATGGGAAGGGTGGTTTCTCGGAATGAATAGTTTCAAAAAGCTCTAGCAAAGTAGGGGCAATATTATGCTGTTAAATGTTATAATACTCTGTGGAAAAACCATCCGGTCACAGAGACTTCGACCCTTTAATCACTGCATTCAACTCAGCCATAGTAATTGGGCTAGATAATATGGCTCTTTGATCTTCTGTAAGTTTGGGTAATTTAGCCTCTTCCAAAATCCGGGCCTGCATGGAGGCATCCATAGCAATATCCTTATACAGGGCCTCATAATACTGTTGGAATTTGTATATGATATCCTTAGACTTAGTGTATGTTACATTAGTGGATGGATCTTTGATTGTGATTACAGGTCTAACGTTACGTCTTGGATTAGACATTAGAGACAGTAGTCTTCCCGTCTTGTTGCACTATCTATAAAACTTACTTTTAGTGTATTCTAGATTATGCCTGGCCTGTGACAAGAGGTAATTCTCTAAAAGGGCTCTAGTTTGAAGGTATTGCACTCGAGTTTGGTCTCCAAGGTTATTTACGTATGCCTCAAATGTCTCCGTCACCGATGCTTGTAAAGACTTTTAATGAGCCTCTCTCTCCCGTTTTTCCGTGATACATAACCTATAATGTGACCATGCATCACCACCTTTGACGTCCCCCAAGAAAGGACAGGCGATTCCCAGTGCTCAATGTCATCATCCACATACTCCATCCATTTTGCATTTAAATACAATTTGAAATCATGGGAGTTAGCTAAGCGAGTAGGGAAACCCCAAAGGCGACAACATTCTCTAGGTTGTGCTAGACTGACCATGAGCGAGACCGGCGCGTGATCCGATATGAGAATATCATGTATATCAGCATGCTGAATATAGGGAACCAGGGTGTCAGCCACCAAAATGTAGTCAATCCTGGAGAGAGAGCAGTGAACCGCCGAGTAAAATGTGTAGGATGTGTCCGAGGCGTTAAATAACCGACAGGGGTCTTTCAATTTCAATGAGGTACGTAAATTATGAATGTGTTGCCATGTGCGAGGAGGGAAATCCTTAATCGGGGGCATCTTATCCGTTACAGGATCATCAACAGTATTAAAGTCACCGCCTATAATCAATTGTGAGTTTTCCCTCTGTGCCAACACAACAAGTATATCTGCATAAACATTACGTAAAAGTGAGTTGGGGTATAAATATTAACCAATTTGTATCTGTTATGATGTATTGAAACATCCATAATAATATAACGGCCCTCTGTGTCCTTTATGGTATGGTGGATTTCATATTGAAGATCCCTATGAAAAAAGATAGCGACTCCTCGTGCCTTAATATGAAATGGTGCCGAAACACATTCCGCGATCCATCCAGCTTTCAGTGTTGAGTAGTCTCCCTCCCTCCAGTGAGTCTCCTGAAGGAAGACCAGGGGGTAAATGTATCAAGCTGAGAGTTTTCCAGCGGGTTTGAAAAACCAATCAGATTCTAGCTATCATTTATTTGGTACATGCTACAAAATGATAGCTAGAATCTGATTGGTTGCTATAGGCAATATCTCCACTTTTCAAACCCGCCGGAAAACTCTCAGCTTGATACATTTACCCCCAGGTCTGGATGTAACTTGTCTAAGTGTGTGGTCACTCTCTGTTTTTTGATTGGGGAATTAAGCCCTCCTATATTCCAAGACACTAACTTAAATTGCCTTATAACGTATTGGGACGAGGCAGCAACTACATCAGAACAATCAGTCATCCAATTCCCTATTTGAAAAAATCTCAATTTCTTAGATTTAGCCATGGAACAGAGGTCCCTCCATCCCAGTAAGTAGAGGGGTCCTCAGAGCATATGGGTCCTGTGTAGTGGACATTTATCAACAAGCAAAGTACTAAATCTATCATGACATACAGTACAGATCTTGTTAGTAATGCACAAAGGACAACATCATGAATGCAAAACAGTACATATATCACAGTGAGTATCATTCTCCAGTTTTCTGAATTAACCAAACCAAATAAACTATAAGTGTGTGAAGTCCAAAAGGGCATCACACACCAAGAAATCACAGACAATCGCTGTCTGAAGCATCTTTAACTCCATAGTAAAACTTGAAGGGGTGATTATGTGGTCACTTCAAAGATCATCTATACAAAATTAGTAATAAACAATAAACAAGGGGGAAGAATGGGGGAGAAGAGGAAAAGAAAAAAACCCATCCTATTTAGCATTTTAGTAATTAACTTCCTCTCTCCCATCCAGCGGAGAGGGAACAGCTTGTGACCATAAAAGATAGTAAAGAAATTTAGCATTGACTATTTATCTATATGAGATGTAGATTATGGATGAGGCGGAGGAAGGAAGCAATTTTTCGCCAATACTGGATCAGTGAAAAATATTGGTCTCCCATTCTCAATAACACAAAGTCTAGCTGGATACATTAAAGCAAACCTTTGTTTTGGGCACGGAGGTACTGACACACTTCTGAAAATTCTTTACGTTTTTGTGAAACTAAAATTGCAAATTCTGAAAGATCAAAATCCTTTGATCAGACACCACTAGTCTGGACATCTTGGGGTACGCTATTAGTATTTTCTCGGTTGCTCTAAAATACAGACATTTTGCAGTCACAGGCCTGGGTTTATCCACGTCTCCCTCTCTGGGCCCAATCTGTGTGCTCTCTCCATCTGTGGATCACCTAATTCAGTGCGGATGCCCAAAGACTCTGGTAAAGTGGAACCCAAATATTCTATCAGTTGTTCCCCCTTTAATTGACTCAGATATTCCTATGAAACATAAATTGCTTCTACAGTGTCTATTCTCTAAATCGTCAACCTTATCAATCAGAGATTGTATGGTTCTATTCTGAGAATCTATAGAGTTTTGTTGGGCATGAGATTGATCCTCTATATCGCTAACTCTTTGCTCAAGTGTAACAATCCTGGCACTGTTGGCATCAATTTTGGCCAGTGTGGAGTCATATCTAGTTTGCAGATCCTCCAATTTCTTGTCAATAAGGGACATGAGGATACCAGAAAGTTCGGAAGCGAACTCCGCAACAGTCGTAACTGTCAGCAATGGAGAGTCAGCGACAGGATTACTCGTATTATCTAGGGGTAAATGTATGAATCTCCGGATTCTTCATCTCCGGCGTGTTCAGCCTCTTCAGCGCTTAAATTTAAAGCGGCGCTGCATTGTAAACGGAAACTTCCCTTTACAATGCAGCGCCGCTTTAAATTTAAGCGCTGAAGAGGCTGAACACGCCGGAGATGAAGAATCCGGAGATTCATACATTTACCCCCTAGAGTCAGTATCAGCTCTTGAGTGGGATGAGGAAGCTGACTTGCTTTGGGTCTGTTTGGGCTTACCCATCTTAAGATCTGTGAAGCGTTTCCAGAGCGGGAAAAGGATGTCTTGTCTAGGAATCTATCCATACCCCTGTAAGGGTTGCAGAGATAGAACCTTCTATCATTTTTATCTGTCTTAACTATGGGTGTGCACCGGCCACTTTTCGTGTTTTGGGTTTTGGGTTCTAATTAGCTTGAGGTTTTGGGTTCCGTTTGGTTTTGCCAAAACACCCCACTAAAGGTTTTGGTTCTGATTTTGGGTTTTGGGTTCTGATTTTTATTTAAAAAAGCATAAAAAGTGCAAAAATCCATATTTTTTTTTTTTTCACTCCTACACTATTATTAACCTCAATGACATTCATTTCCACTAATTTCAAGTCTATTCTGAACACCTCACACCTCACAATATTGTTTTTAGTCCAAAAGGTTGCACCGAAGTAGCTGGATGTCTAAGCTAAGCGACACAAGTGGGCGGCACAAACACGTGGCCCATTTAGGAGTGGCACTGCAGTGGCAGACAGGATGGCAGTTTGCAAGAGTTTGCTAGAGGTGCAAGATGGAATTGTCTTTGGGCCCTCCCACCCACCCTGATGTTGTTGAAATAGGACATTCGCACTTTAACAAACTAATCAGGAACAGAGATCGTAGTTTAATCTCTGGTACTAATATTTCTGGACTGCAGGAACAGTGAACGTAGTTTAATCTCTGGTACTAATATTTCTGGACTGCAGGAACAGTGAACGTAGTTTAATCTCTGGTACTAATATTTCTGGACTGCAGGAACAGTGGACGTAGTTTAATCACTGGTACTAATATTTCTGGACTGCAAGAACAGTGAACGTAGTTTAATATTGCAGTACTAATATTTCTGGACTGCAGGAACAGTGAACGTAGTTAAATATTGCAGTACTAATATTTCTGGACTGCAGGAACAGTGAACGTAGTTAAATATTGCAGTACTAATATTTCTGGACTGCAGGAACAGTGAACGTAGTTAAATATTGCAGTACTAATATTTCTGGACTGCAGGAACAGTGAATGTATTTATATATTGCAGTACTAATATTTCTGGACTGCAGGAACAGTGGACGTATTTATATATTGCAGTACTAATATTTCTGGACTGCAGGAACAGTGGACGTATTTATATATTGCAGTACTAATATTTCTGGACTGCAGGAACAGTGGACGTATTTATATATTGCAGTACAATTTTTTTTAAACCTTTTTTATAATTTTTTTTATAATTTTTTTAAATTATTTTTGTATAATTTTTTTTTCTTTTTTAATAATTTTTTAATAAATTTAAAATAACAATGGACTCAGCAGGACAGAGCACAGGACAAAGTACCCACTGGATTCAGCAGGACAGAGTGACAGGACACAGACAGCACCACTAAAAAATCCAACCTCCCTCTTCCCTGATCTGAGCCCGACTGAAGATGGCGGCACAAGCGAGAGAATTTATACAATCAGAGTCTCGCGAGAATCCGACGGCGGGATTTGGAGTCTCAGCCTCGGTTTCACTGATTCTCCCCGCCGGAAATACCCGAACAGTGCTCGGATTGCCGTCGCGATAATCCGAGCCCGCTCATCTTTAGTCTTAACTACCTCTCAATTAAGTCAATGCAATACCTATATAAATCACACCCCTCCTAAGCAAAAGGAAAAGATGCCTCAACAGAGAAACATTAATTCACATATTAGTGTACAAGTAACATCAATACGGAAAAGCTAAAATCAGCATACATCTGGTAATGACACGTTTTCAACAGTTTTGCATATGAATTGCAATAAGACAATATTCATTGAAAACAAAACAATAAGTAGTGATTCATTTTGAGTAATTTTCTGTTTAAATTCTCAATTTAGCTAAGTGAAACACGGCAATCTATAGCATGTAATGAAACACGTTTTCAAGAGATCTAGGAGTGAACATAGGTAGCCCTGTTCGCACCTATAATAAAGTACTGATCTATATTACGTACATACAAGAAACCTTTGAAAACTAGCAGTGAATAATATAACGGACTTATATTATGTTCACCCCAATAAAGGATTACAAAATATCTGGTAATTGTGCAAAATTATGTTGAAAGAAATTCACTATACTTATCCCTTCTTTGCTGCTTCTGCTTAGATGAGGATATACTCAGCACTTCAATCGCAAATTGTAAGGTTTGTTATGCCAAACTTGCACAGGAATCTCTAGACCTGACAGGCACCTATACTATTTCAGTTGTGTAGAATCCGGTCATTGCAGAAGTCCAGCAAATGTATGACGATAAACCCAACTTTTCCTCGTTCACTTCAGGAAGATCCCGGGGAAAGTGAGCGTGTGAGGGAGGGGCTTGACGAATCGCATCATTTTGGCACCGCTAATATGATGCAATATTTGCATCGTTAAGCCATGCCCCCACCACTTATCTATTGCAGGGGCGAGAACCAGGAGGTTGCCCTGCTCTCCCAGGAGTCCAGAAGGTCTCCCAGAAATGCAGGAGTCTCCCGGACATTCCAGGAGAGTAGGCAACTATAAGTTAAAGAAAAGCAGCTAATGAATCTCTAGAGACTAAAGTGTCTTTTACATTTCTGTCTCCATTACTGAAGTCATGTTGTCTTACCTGTCAGTCTTTGATTAAATCTTGGTCTCCATGAAAATGGCCAGCTCCATAGGCATCAATACAGGGACATAATTTCTGAACTGAGTCATCATGCCACAGATGGCGAAGCCAACCACGTCTAGTACTGGCTCAGCATCAGGGAGAATGCCAGACTCTTCAGGGAGTGAGGGAGATCACCCCTATTTCAGGGAGTCTCTCTGACATTCAGGGAGAGTTGGCAATTATGGATAAACCTTGAATAACAATCGAGCTGTAATTCCGAATTCGTAGCAGATTGTAAAATGAAAGCACTAACCCTATTAGCTGTTCCTATTCAAATGGAGAAATACTCAGCTCTTCAATTGCAATCTGAAAAGTCTGTTATGCCAGATCTGCACAGGAATCTGTAAGTGTTACAGGAACACATACTGTTTCAGAAGTGCAGAATCTTGTAATTGTAAAAGTCCGAAAACTGTATAGAAAACATCCACCAGATGGCAGGCAAGAGCAACAGATGCACGTCTGAAACAAAATCTTGAGAAATTATCCAGTTATAGTGCCGAGAACAGTGTCAAAAGGATGTCCAGTATGCCGGCGAAACTCTGACTCGTAGCAAGTGGTGATAGCAAAACACTGACCTCTTAGTGGTAAAAAGCACTGCTCTCACATTGTCTCTCAGTAGTTGTCTGGAAGCAGTGTCGGACTAGGGCATGAAGGGCCCACCGGGGGACTGCAACGCTAGGGGCTCACCAGAGGGGGTGTGGCCAACCATCATAGCGGTGAGACTAGACACTAGAGGGGGAGTGGTCAGCCCATGAAGGACAGCTAGCAACATTAGTGTAATATATAAAGAATGCAGTGTGTGTATAAAGAGTACACAGTCTTGACCTGCCCCTTGGATTGGGCAGAACAGTTACCAAAAATCGGGTTTGTCCCACTAGACCAGGCTTGGCTAACCTGTGGCACTCCAGGTGTTGTGAAACTACAAGCCCCAGCATGCTTTGCCAATATATAGCAGCTTATTGCTGGAAAGGTATGCTGGGACTTGTAGTTTCACAACACCTGGAGTGCCACAGGTTAGCCAAGCCTGGTCTAGACTCAGAACATTTGACAGACTGTCCTACCTGTCACCAAAATGCTCTCTGGTGTATATATAGTGGTCAATAAGATGCTCTCTGTACTATATATAGATCATTAGAATGTTCCCTTTACTGTATGCCAGTCACTAGACTGCTCACTAGATTATATATCTTATCCTGCTTGTGTATTGGCTCAACCTACTGTGAAAGGGTCCACCTGCCCATTGCGTATTAGTCTGCCTCACCTACCACCAATGTGCCTAGCGCTAATGGTACGATAACCCCAACTGCTTTTTCGGTTGGCCCCACCAACAGTTGATTTGGTCCCTCCTACATGAGGCCACATTCAGATTTTTTTCCAGGGCCGCTTTAAGTTCCCAATCCGTCCCTATCCATAATGACATACAGACAGCCTGACTGACATTAGCAAACAGCCTCAACTGCTCATACGCTCTGAATGTACACCTAATAACAGCACAATATTACAATGAATCAATAGAATATATTATTAAGGATGAACAGAAAAAGAGTAGCAGATAAATGACTCAAGCAGATTACTGATTTCCCTTATGTGTGGACGATTTTACTACAATTCCCACTTGGAGCAGCCGGTTACAGTAGTACATAAAGAAAAATATAATATATCTTTCACAGGCTAGCAATCACACCCCGAGCAATCACCATAGTTCTGTCCCAGCTCCTACGTCTTTCATACAGTGAATTGTCCAAGACTGTACCACATTGTACCCCTTGAAATGTCCATTTTTAATGACAGTTTTCATGATCAAAATCACTTTGGACTTGGCTGGCTTCAGTTATAATATAAGCAGGACATGCCCTGCTATGTATTTGTATGTAAAGTAATTTCACCTTTTACAAACATGGCTGAATAAGAAACCAGCCTAAGTCTTGGGATCAGCTGTGGAATTTTTATATGCAAATGGTGGCAGATTGTGATGTCACCCAGAATCATGGCAACACATTTGTTACATCACAGAACCCTACAGACACTAGTTACCTGTACAGACAGCAGTTACCAGACTGGGCTGATGGCAGAGGAAGATACCACACATTTTTCTCTGTCCAGCATATGGATGCCGAGTACACCGACAACACTTACCCCAACATGATGACTCCGAAGGGCTCCTTCCCGACGATCAGCGATGACTACTAGTCTTCAAAGCGACTTCAACTAATCACGATAGAGCAAGAAGCCGACTCCACTTCATGACATCACTGACCAATGCGACGGTATTATCGCTGCTGTAAGTATACGTAAGTATGCGCCCATGTACAATGTAGAAGGCTTTGTAAACTATATTGTACATGGGTGCATAATTACATTACCCCCTTAAGAGCAGCGATAAAACCGTCGACTTTGTGAGTGACGTCATGAAGTGGAGCTGGTTTCTTGCTTGATCGTGATTGGTTGAAGTCGCTTTGGAGAGTAGTCATCATTGCGGATAGTCAGGAAGGAGCCCTTCAGAGTCATCATGTCAGGGTAAGTGTTGTCAGGTAGTCAGTATATTGATGATGATGATTACCACCAGTGAGAGCAATATCACCTGAGATGGTCGGATTTCTCCTCATTCTCCTATTTATTTCTGTAAGTATCCATCACTTGCCATGGTTTTTATTATTATTTAATATGGTCTTATGTTTACTTGCTTTAGGTCTTAGTGTCACTTCTATTTGTATATGTTGTTTTTGTTAAAGCAACAGATAAGTAACTGAGATTTGATGGAATTGTATAACTTGTGATGGTCAGGACATGTTGGGTAAATGTGCTGTCCTATGTCTGTTTGGTATAACAGATTGTACCACCATGTCCCTTAGCTGTAGAGTAATATACTATGGGGACTATGGATCAGGCCTTGTTGTCTTATGGCCTCAATATATTACATGTGTATAGTCATCTGCTCAATGTTGCAGTGTCCCTGGAAATTTGCACTGAACTATTGGCGAGTATGATGGTCTTGTGAGCCCTGGTGTGTAAGCAACCTGACCATTGGAAATTATATTAAAATGTTAATAATCCTACTTTACCACTGGTGAATGGGAGGAATGGGAGCTTTATAACATGTAAGGTTTCCTTGGGGACTGACATGAAACAATTACTTTTTATACATGTTGATATTTTTGTTGTTTGTAACCAGTTTGTGTACTACAACATGGTAGACTTTATATTTGTATACCGCTATTCCAGGCACGTTATATGACTACGCACATGCGTTCCACTGACAGGAAGTCCGGCATTTGAACGCCGAGCTTCCTGCTTGTTCCACTGAGGGCAGAAGCGCCAAGCTATTCCAGGTATTGAGGAATCGATTGTCAGTAACATCTGTTAATATAACGACTTGTGCCATGTCTTGTGCCCAGATAAACACGTAGCACCCCCCCTGTGTGATTTCCCCCCCTCTGGAGAATATAATATGTATCACAGTTGTATTTAGCCCTCCTTTGTATCTCTCCTACCCCAGAGGTAGTTATACTTCACTGCGGTCCAGAGATACAGGAGCCTCATTGGCTGAGACATAATGACCCGCTTTAAATTATTTAATTAATCCCTTTAAATACATTATAGTAGAATTAAATTACTGACGATTGGCAATTTTTTTATATGACACCTACAGGATTATTTCAGTATCTTTTTGATGGCATAGTTAATTTTAACAAAATGGCAATTGGTCTCAGTTTATAGATTCACTTTTGATTTGACCAAAATATATAGAGCCCAGATAAGCAGAAGTGTGCCGTAAAACATCACAACTGCTGTGGAGCAAGTCATGTAGCTTAGGTTGGTTGGTTTAAAATAGCAGCAATAACTGCAATATGCCCTGATATAGTCATGTGTGTGACCCCAAAATGAGCTTGATTTCCCCCATAATCACATAAAAGTCAATCTGCTCATTGTGTACATGTTAGTTCTTTGCTCGGCTAGTACCACATGGAGAGGTTTTAGGCTGCCTGAATGTCTAACTTACTAAACTAAACTAAAGCTAACATTTGATTTGATGCCAAAAGCACTAGTTAAAGAGAGGTGAATGTTGTGACTTCCCCAAAAGTTGACTATCCTTTAAAATTTGCTGCACTAACTTACCTAGGTACAAAGTACTATCCCTAATTTACAGAGACAATTTCAGATCTTGAAAAAGTTTGTCCCTTAAGCAGCAAACATTGGCCAAATTTACAGTACAATTGCTGTTATTCTGCAATGCTAACCACTGTGCCGCCCAGTAATGATAGTCTCTCTCTCTCTGTAAAGTGCTAGCCACACCCACACATTAGGTTGGCCACACCCACTTGCCACATGCCACTCCCACTTGTCAAATGCCACTCCCACTTAGATGGGGGGCGCCGGTGCCCTGTCTCGCCCAGGGCACCAAAATGTCTAGTTACGGCACTGCCTTCTTCCATTTGGCAGAGTCTTTTGTCTCCTACTTCCTACATTATGACATGCTGCCCGCCCTGTGAAAGAGGGGGCGGAACGCATACTGCAGACAATGGGCGAAACAGATTGGAATGGATCTATAGATCCGTGGCTGGAGGGGTATCCAGGCAAATGGAAACCCCTTCCTGGGTGCACACCTGACACTGGTAACGCCCGTTGCCTTCCACGTCAGACTAATACATAGAAGGTAAAAACTAACTTGTCATTAGTTTAAAATCCTGCTTCTTTCACCCCTCTCTAATGTTTATATTCCAGTGTTTTGAAAGGGTCACAACAGTCCTTATCACTCAATTTGTTTTTATTAAAATCACAACTGTATAGCAGAGTGAAGGCATGAACGAATGCTAATGAGAGTTAGTGATGGGTAGTTCATGAATGACTAGTTCAAAATGAACTAATCTTCAAAGTGAACGAACTCATTTAGTTCACAGATCTGACAAAGATTAGTTCACCAGCAGCCTCACTCACTGTCTCATTCACAAGCCCGGCTAAGGATGACTCATTGGGCCTGATTCATTAAGGAAAGTAAGGCAAAAAAATAAGTAAGTCTTCTACTGGACAAAACCATGTTACAATGCAAGGGGTGCAAATTTGTTTTTTATTTTGCACATAAGATAAATACTGTCTGTTTTTTCATGTAGCACACAAATACTTGATAGCTTATTTGTACACTGAAATTTAAAGTTGATCTAGGACAGTGACACTCCAGGTGTTGTGAAACTACAAGCCCCAGCATGCTTTTTCCAGTAGATAACTAGCTGATAGCTGGCAAAGCATGCTGGGGCTTGTAGTTTCACAACACCTGGAGTGTCACAGGTTAGCCATCACTGGTCTAGAATAACTTTAAATTTCAGTGTACAAATAAGCTATCAAGTATTTGTGTGCTACATGAAAAAACAGACAGTATTTAACTTGTGTATATTTGCACCCCTTGCATTGTAACATGGTATAAATCTGTGTCAAGATTAAAAACGTATTACATTTTTCCTTCATGTTTTAATTTTTACTTTGGAAAACAACTATTCTCTAATATTTTAAAATTAAATTATGTTTACACTTCTCACTGTCACTTTTGCACCCCAAAAAGACTAGTAAGCTTTTTGGATAATCAGGCCATGTTGCTAAAAATTTACATTTTTGTTACTGACTAGTAGCAAGTTCAGTTATTTTACTGTCAATACATTTACTAATGGTTGGAAACCCTGGATGTAATTAATAACTCTCCCACTCCATGTTAGTCTGTTTGAGAAGTTTTTACTGCTTTCTCCAAATATTTTCGAATATGTTTACAAACCAAATATAAAGCATGATTATTTGTTTGCTCTCCTAAAATATATGCTCTGCTACAAATGAGAAGGCTGATGGGGAGAAAGACTGCTACCGAGAAAAAAGACAAAAAAAAGAAAAAAGAAAAAAAAAAGAAAAACAGAAAAAGGAAAAAAAAAGCAGAAAAACAGAAAAGGAAAAAAAAAACAGAAAAAGGAAAAAAGCTAAAAAACAGAAGACGACCAATATTTTTTATATGCTCTAGTGACTTAGGTGGATTAGGCTCGCGTATTGTTAGAGTGAAAACGGTAAATAAGATGTTCCACTGGGTGGAACATATTATTTCCACTTTCTACACACAAAAAAACAAAAAGGAAAAACAAAAAAAGAAAAAAAAAACAAAAAACAAAAAAAGAAAAAGAAAACCTAAAACAGAAAAAGGAAAAAAAAAAGCTGAAAAACAGAAAAAGAAAAAAAAAACAGAAAAAAGCCAAAAAACAGAAGGCGACCAATATTTTTTATACTCTCTAGTGACTTAAGCTATTGTTAGAGTAAAAATTGTAATTAAGATTATTTCTCCTTTTTACCCAAAAAACAAAAAAAAAATAACAAAAAACAGAAAAAGGAACAAAAAAAGCAGAAAAACAGAAAACGGAAAAAAAAACAGAAAAAAGAAAAAAAGCCAAAAAACAGAAGAGGACCAATATTTTTTATACGCTCTAGTGACTTAAGCTCATGTATTGTTAGAGTAGAAAATTGTAAATAAGATTATTTCTCCTTTTTACACAAAAAAAAAAAGAAGAAAAAAACAAGAAAAAAAAACAAAAAACAGAAAAAAAAAAAAAGCTGAAAAACAGAAAAAGGAACAAAAAAGCAGAAAAACAGAAAACGGAAAAAAAAAGCAGAAAAAGGAAAAAAGCTAAAAAACAGAAGACGACCAATATTTTTTATATGCTCTAGTGACTTAGGTGGATTAGGCTCGCGTATTGTTAGAGTGAAAACGGTAAATAAGATGTTCCACTGGGTGGAACATATTATTTCCACTTTCTACACACAAAAAAACAAAAAGGAAAAACAAAAAAAGAAAAAAAAAACAAAAAACAAAAAAAGAAAAAGAAAACCTAAAACAGAAAAAGGAAAAAAAAAAGCTGAAAAACAGAAAAAGAAAAAAAAAACAGAAAAAAGCCAAAAAACAGAAGGCGACCAATATTTTTTATACTCTCTAGTGACTTAAGCTATTGTTAGAGTAAAAATTGTAATTAAGATTATTTCTCCTTTTTACCCAAAAAACAAAAAAAAAATAACAAAAAACAGAAAAAGGAACAAAAAAAGCAGAAAAACAGAAAACGGAAAAAAAAACAGAAAAAAGAAAACAAGCCAAAAAACAGACGACGACCAATATTTTTTAGACGCTCTAGTGACTTAGGCTCATGTATTGTTAGAGTAAAAGTTGTAAATAAGATTATTTCCATTTTTACACAAAAAAAAAGAAAAAAAAATGAAAAACAAAAAAAGAAAAAAAAACGAAAAACAGAAAAAGGAAAAAAAAAGCTGAAAAAAAGAAGAGGACCAATATTTTTTAGACACTCTAGTGACTTAGGTAGATTAGGCTCATGTATTGTTAGAGTTAAAATTGTAAATAAGATTATTTCTCCTTTTTACACAAAAGACAAAAAACAAAAAAAAGAAAAACAAAAAAAGAAAAAAAAAACGAAAAACAGAAAAAGGGGGAAAAAAAGCTGAAAAACAGAAAAAGGAAAAAAAAACAGAAAAAGGAAAAAAAGCCAAAAAACAGAAGACGACCAATATTTTTTACACGCTCTAGTGACTTAGGCTCATGTATTGTTAGAGTAAAAATTGTAAATAAGACTATTTCTCCTTTTTACACAAAAAACTGAAAAAAAAAAAAATAACAAAAAACAAAAAAAGGACCAAAAAAAGCAGAAAAACAGAAAATGGAAAAAAAAGCAGAAAAAGGAAAAAAAGCCAAAAAACAGACAACAACCAATATTTTTTAGATGCTCTAGTGACTTAGGCTCATGTATTGTTAGAGTAAAAATTGTAAATAAGATTATTTCCATTTTTACACAAAAAAAAGAAAAAAAAACGAAAAACTGAAAAAGGAAAAAAAAAGCTGAAAAACAGAAAAAGGAAAAAAAACTGATAAACAGAAAAAGGAAAAAAAGCAAAAAAACAGAAGAGGACCAATATTTTTTAGACGCTCTAGTGACTTAGGTAGATTAGGCTCATGTATTGTTAGAGTTAAAATTGTAAATAAGATTATTTCTCCTTTTTACACAAAAGACAAAAAACAAAAAAAAGAAAAAAAAACGAAAAACAGAAAAAGGGGAAAAAAAAACAGAAAAACAGAAAAAGGAAAGAAAAACAGAAAAGCCAAAAAACAGAAGACGACCAATATTTTTTAGACGCTCTAGTGACTTAGGTAGATTAGGCTCATGTATTGTTAGAGTAAAAATTGTAAATAAGACTATTTCTCCTTTTTACACAAAAAACTGAAAAAGAAAAAAAAATAACAAAAAACAGAAAAAGGAACAAAAAAAGCAGAAAAACAGAAAACGGAAAAAAAAACAGAAAAAAGAAAAAAAGCCAAAAAACAGAAGAGGACCAATATTTTTTATACACTCTAGTGACTTAAGCTCATGTATTGTTAGAGTAGAAAATTGTAAATAAGATTATTTCTCCTTTTTACATAAAAAACAAAAAACAAAAAAAAACGAAAAACAAAAAAAGAAAAAAATACGAAAAACAGAAAAAGGGGGAAAAAAAGCAGAAAAACAGAAAAAGGAAAAAAAAACAGAAAAAGGAAAAAAAGCCAAAAAACAGAAGGCGACCAATATTTTTTACACGCTCTAGTGACTTAGGCTCATGTATTGTTAGAGTAAAAATTGTAAATAAGACTATTTCTCCTTTTTACACAAAAAACTGAAAAAGAAAAAAAAATAACAAAAAACAGAAAAAGGAACAAAAAAAGCAGAAAAACAGAAAACGGAAAAAAAAACAGAAAAAAGAAAAAAAGCCAAAAAACAGAAGAGGACCAATATTTTTTATACACTCTAGTGACTTAAGCTCATGTATTGTTAGAGTAGAAAATTGTAAATAAGATTATTTCTCCTTTTTACATAAAAAACAAAAAAAAACAAAAAACAAAAAAAGAAAAAATACGAAAAACAGAAAAAGGGGGAAAAAAGCAGAAAAACAGAAAAAGGAAAAAAACCAAAAAAGGAAAAAAAGCCAAAAAACAGAAGACGACCAATATTTTTTACACGCTCTAGTGACTTAGGCTCATGTATTGTTAGAGTAAAAATTGTAAATAAGATTATTTCTCCTTTTTACACAAAAAACTGAAAAAGAAAAAAAATAACAAAAAACAGAAAAAGGAACAAAAAAAGCAGAAAAACAGAAAACGGAAAAAAAAACAGAAAAACGAAAAAAAAGCCAAAAAACAGAAGAGGACCAATATTTTTTATACGCTCTAGTGACTTAAGCTCATGTATTGTTAGAGTAGAAAATTGTAAATAAGATTATTTCTCCTTTTTACATAAAAAACAAAAAAAAACGAAAAACAAAAAAAGAAAAAAATACGAAAAACAGAAAAAGGGGGAAAAAAAGCAGAAAAACAGAAAAAGGAAAAAAAAACAGAAAAAGGAAAAAAAGCCAAAAAACAGAAGACGACCAATATTTTTTACACGCTCTAGTGACTTAGGCTCATGTATTGTTAGAGTAAAAATTGTAAATAAGACTATTTCTCCTTTTTACACAAAAAACTGAAAAAGAAAAAAAAATAACAAAAAACAGAAAAAGGAACAAAAAAAGCAGAAAAACAGAAAACGGAAAAAAAAACAGAAAAAAGAAAAAAAGCCAAAAAACAGAAGAGGACCAATATTTTTTATACGCTCTAGTGACTTAAGCTCATGTATTGTTAGAGTAGAAAATTGTAAATAAGATTATTTCTCCTTTTTACATAAAAAACAAAAAACAAAAAAAAACAAAAAACAAAAAAAGAAAAAAATACGAAAAACAGAAAAAGGGGGAAAAAAAGCAGAACAGAAAAAGGAAAAAAAAACTGAAAAAGGAAAAAAAGCCAAAAAACAGAAGACGACCAATATTTTTTACACGCTCTAGTGACTTAGGCTCATGTATTGTTAGAGTAAAAATTGTAAATAAGACTATTTCTCCTTTTTACACAAAAAACTGAAAAAGAAAAAAAAATAACAAAAAACAGAAAAAGGAACAAAAAAAGCAGAAAAACAGAAAACGGAAAAAAAAACAGAAAAAAGAAAAAAAGCCAAAAAACAGAAGAGGACCAATATTTTTTATACACTCTAGTGACTTAAGCTCATGTATTGTTAGAGTAGAAAATTGTAAATAAGATTATTTCTCCTTTTTACATAAAAAACAAAAAACAAAAAAAAACAAAAAAAAACAAAAAACAAAAAAAGAAAAAATACGAAAAACAGAAAAAGGGGGAAAAAAGCAGAAAAACAGAAAAAGGAAAAAAAAAACCAAAAAAGGAAAAAAAGCCAAAAAACAGAAGACGACCAATATTTTTTACACGCTCTAGTGACTTAGGCTCATGTATTGTTAGAGTAAAAATTGAATTTAAGATTATTTCTCCTTTTTATAGAAAAAAACAGAAAAAAGGGAAAAAAAAGCAGAAAAACAAAAAGGAAAAAAAAAAAAAGGAAAAAAAAAAAAGTAACATAGAAAGCATAAAAACAGAAAAAGGAAAAAAAGCCAAAAAACTGAAGACGACCAATAATTTTTATATGCTCGAGTTACTTAGGTGGATCAGACTCATGTATTGCTAGAGTAAAAACGGTAAAATAAGATGTTACACTAGCTGGAACATATGATTTCCCCTTTCTGCACAGAAAAAAAAGAGAAAAAAAACAAAAAACAGAAAAAGGGAAAAAAGCAGAAAACCACAAAGGAAAAAAACAGCTAAAAACCAGTATGGAAAAAAAAAACCAGAAAACCAGAAGCGAAAATAAAAAGCCGAAAAGAGTAAACAAAAAAGCTGAAAAAAAATAAAGCAGAGAAGGGGAAAAAAAGCCCCAAAGACAGAGAAAGGAGAAAAAAAAGCCCAGAGCAAGAGAAAGGAGAAAACAAAAAGCCCCAAAGACAGAAAAAGGAGAAAACAAAAAGCCCCAAAGACAGAAAAAGGATTAAACAAAAAGCCCCAGAGACAGAGAAAGGAGAAAACAAAAAGCCCCAAAGACAGAGAAAGGAGAAAAGAAAAAGCCCCAAAGACAGAGAAAGGAGAAAAGAAAAAGCCCCAGAGACAGAGAAAGGAGAAAAGAAAAAGCCCCAGAGACAGAGAAAGGAGAAAAGAAAAAGTCCCAAAGACAGAGAAAGGAGAAAACAAAAAGCCCCAAAGACAGAGAAAGGAGAAAACAAAAAGTCCCAAAGACAGAGAAAGGAGAAAACAAAAAGCCCCAAAGACAGAGAAAGGAGAAAAAAAAAGCCCCAAAGACAGAGAAAGGAGAAAACAAAAAGCCCCAAAGACAGAGAAAGGAGAAAACAAAAAGCCCCAAAGACAGAGAAAGGAGAAAACAAAAAGCCCCAACGACAGAGAAAGGAGAAAACAAAAAGGCCCAGAGACAGAGAAAGGAGAAAACAAAAAGCCCCAAAGACAGAGAAAGGAGAAAATAAAAAGCCCCAAAGACAGAAAAAGGAGAAAACAAAAAGCCCCAGAGACAGAGAAAGGAAAAAACAAAAAGCCCCAAAGACAGAGAAAGGAGAAAACAAAAAGCCCCAAAGACAGAGAAAGGAGAATAAAAAAAAAGAGACAGAGAAAGGAGAATAAAAAGCCCCAAAGACAGAGAAAGGAGAAAACAAAAAGCCCCAAAGACAGAAAAAGGAGAAAACAAAAAGCCCCAAAGACAGAAAAAGGAGAAAACAAAAAGCCCCAGAGACAGAGAAAGGAGAAAAGAAAAAGCCCCAAAGACAGAGAAAGGAGAAAAGAAAAAGCCCCAAAGACAGAGAAAGGAGAAAAGAAAAAGCCCCAGAGACAGAGAAAGGAGAAAAGAAAAAGTCCCAAAGACAGAGAAAGGAGAAAACAAAAAGCCCCAAAGACAGAGAAAGGAGAAAAGAAAAAGTCCCAAAGACAGAGAAAGGAGAAAACAAAAAGCCCCAAAGACAGAGAAAGGAGAAAACAAAAATCCCAAAGACAGAGAAAGGAGAAAACTAAAAGCCCCAAAGACAGAGAAAGGAGAATAAAAAAAAAAGAGACAGAGAAAGGAGAATAAAAAGCCCCAAAGACAGAGAAAGGAGAAAAAAAGCCCCAGAGACAGAGAAAGGAGAAAACAAAAATCCCAAAGACAGAAAAAGGAGAAAACTAAAAGCCCCAAAGACAGAGAAAGGAGAATAAAAAAAAAAGAGACAGAGAAAGGAGAATAAAAAGCCCCAAAGACAGAGAAAGGAGAAAAAAAGCCCCAGAGACAGAGAAAGGAGAAAACAAAAAGGCCCAGAGACAGAGAAAGGAGAAAACAAAAAGGCCCAGAGACAGAGAAAGGAGAAAACAAAAAGCCCCAAAGACAGAGAAAGGAGAAAACAAAAAGCCCCAGAGACAGAGAAAGGAGAAAACAAAAAGCCCCAGAGACAGAGAAAGGAGAAAACAAAAAGCCCCAAAGACAGAGAAAGGAGAAAACAAAAAGGCCCAAAGACAGAGAAAGGAGAAAACAAAAAAGCCCAAAGACAGAGAAAGGAGAAAACAAAAAGCCCCAAAGACAGAGAAAGGAGAAAACAAAAAGCCCCAGAGACAGAGAAAGGAGAAAAGAAAAAGCCCTAAAGACAGAGAAAGGAGAAAACAAAAAGCCCCAAAGACAGAGAAAGGAGAAAACAAAAAGCCCCAAAGACAGAGAAAGGAGAAAACAAAAAGCCCCAACGACAGAGAAAGGAGAAAACAAAAAGCCCCAGAGACAGAGAAAGGAGAAAACAAAAAGCCCCAAAGACAGAGAAAGGAGAAAACAAAAAGGCCCAAAGACAGAGAAAGGAGAAAACAAAAAAGCCCAAAGACAGAGAAAGGAGAAAACAAAAAGCCCCAAAGACAGAGAAAGGAGAAAACAAAAAGCCCCAGAGACAGAGAAAGGAGAAAAGAAAAAGCCCTAAAGACAGAGAAAGGAGAAAACAAAAAGCCCCAAAGACAGAGAAAGGAGAAAACAAAAAGCCCCAAAGACAGAGAAAGGAGAAAACAAAAAGCCCCAACGACAGAGAAAGGAGAAAACAAAAAGGCCCAGAGACAGAGAAAGGAGAAAACAAAAAGCCCCAAAGACAGAGAAAGGAGAAAACAAAAAGCCCCAAAGACAGAGAAAAGAGAAAACAAAAAGCCCCAGAGACAGAGAAAGGAGAAAACAAAAAGCCCCAGAGACAGAGAAAGGAGAAAACAAAAAGCCCCAAAGACAGAGAAAGGAGAAAACAAAAAGCCCCAAAGACAGAGAAAGGAGAAAACAAAAAGCCCCAACGACAGAGAAAGGAGAAAACAAAAAGCCCCAGAGACAGAGAAAGGAGAAAACAAAAAGCCCCAAAGACAGAGAAAGGAGAAAACAAAAAGGCCCAAAGACAGAGAAAGGAGAAAACAAAAAAGCCCAAAGACAGAGAAAGGAGAAAACAAAAAGCCCCAAAGACAGAGAAAGGAGAAAACAAAAAGCCCCAGAGACAGAGAAAGGAGAAAAGAAAAAGCCCTAAAGACAGAGAAAGGAGAAAACAAAAAGCCCCAAAGACAGAGAAAGGAGAAAACAAAAAGCCCCAAAGACAGAGAAAGGAGAAAACAAAAAGCCCCAACGACAGAGAAAGGAGAAAACAAAAAGGCCCAGAGACAGAGAAAGGAGAAAACAAAAAGCCCCAAAGACAGAGAAAGGAGAAAACAAAAAGCCCCAAAGACAGAGAAAAGAGAAAACAAAAAGCCCCAGAGACAGAGAAAGGAGAAAACAAAAAGCCCCAGAGACAGAGAAAGGAGAAAACAAAAAGCCCCAAAGACAGAGAAAGGAGAAAACAAAAAGCCCCAGAGACAGAGAAAGGAGAAAACAAAAAGCCCCAGAGACAGAGAAAGGAGAAAACAAAAAGCCCCAAAGACAGAGAAAGGAGAAAACAAAAAGCCCCAGAGACAGAGAAAGGAGAAAACAAAAAGCCCCAGAGACAGAGAAAGGAGAAAACAAAAAGCCCCAAAGACAGAGAAAGGAGAAAACAAAAAGCCCCAAAGACAGAGAAAGGAGAAAACAAAAAAGCCCAAAGACAGAGAAAGGAGAAAACAAAAAGCCCCAAAGACAGAGAAAGGAGAAAACAAAAAGCCCCAAAGACAGAGAAAGGAGAAAACAAAAAACCCCAAAGACAGAAAAAGGAGAAAACAAAAAGCCCCAAAGACAGAAAAAGGAGAAAACAAAAAGCCCCAGAGACAGAAAAAGGAGAAAACAAAAAGCCCCAGAGACAGAGAAAGGAGAATAAAAAGCCCCAAAGACAGAGAAAGGAGAAAAAATCAAGCCGAAAAACAGAAAAAGGAAAAATAACCTGAAAAACACTTTACCATTTCTAAAAAAAAGCCACATTAAAAAGAAAACAGTATATTCATCTTAAAAAATAAATAATTGGAAAAAAATAATTTCTTCTCTCTCGATTTCTTACTCACCACCCTACTAGGTAAACTGCTTTAAGCCGTCTGGCTGCAGATCATCTACAATACACTACAATACATTGCTGCAAAAAGTAAATTATGCTACCTGTATAATACAATCTTAACAATAGATGACTCTCCGTGTTAAGTAGGTTCCAATCATCTTCTTGCACAATGCATTAAGACATGACTCTTCAATTGTTTTACATTTTCAAATTGTTACACCTCAATATATTACATTTCTACTAAATAGTTGCATTATCTCATGTTGCTGGAAAATTTCAATGTCATGACACTTCATTTCAATGTCTACACATGAGCAACCAACATTTTTAAAACTGTTCCACAAAATATTCATCTCATATAGTATTTGCTCACAAAATTATTCTCCTTTCGCAGGAGATACCTGCCCTCAAATGTCCCCAGTCCTACCCAACTACCGCACTACATAGCAGACTGAATGGACCATCATTGTTCCAGCTGGATTCATACACTATACCAGTGGTTCACAAACTTTCTCAGTTTGAGGCACCCTTAGGGTCACCATCATTTTTCCAAGGCACCCCCAAGCAAAAATAATTACCGGGTAGTCCTGCTTTTTAAGTAGTTGGGTCAAAATAACGTAAGATGTATTTAGACCATTTCACCATCACATTGTGCCCCTTCATCAAATCACTGCCCCTCTTCATCATCTCTCACCCTGTGTCCCCCTCTTCATCAGCTCTCACTCTGTCCCTCCTTCAGCGTCGCTCTCTGTCCCCCTCCTTCAGCATCTCTGTCCCCCTCCTTCACCGTCTCTGTCCTACTCCTTCACCGTCTCTGTCCTACTCCTTCAGCGTCTGTCACGCTCCTTCAGTATCTCTCTCTGTCCCCCTCCTTCAGCATCTCTCTCTGTCCCCCTCCTTCAGCGTCGCTCTCTGTCCCCCTTCAGCGTTTCTCTGCTCCCCCTTCAGCGTTTCTCTCTGTCCCCCCTTCAGCATTTCTCTCTGACCCCTCCTTCACCGTCTCTGTCCTCCTCCTTCAGCGTCTGTCACGCTCCTTCAGCATCTCTCTCTGTCCCCCTCCTTCAGAGTCTCTGACCCCCTCCATCAGCATCTCTCTCTATCCCCCTCCTTCAGCATCTCTCCCTGTCCCCCTCCTTCAGCGTCTCTCTCTGCCCCCTTCCCCCTCCAGAGTCTCTCTCTGTCCCCCTCCTTCAGCGTCTCTCTGTCTCCATCCTTCAGCGTCTCTCTGTCCCCCTCCTTCAGCGTCTCTCTCTGCCCCCCTCCCCCTTCAGAGTCTCTCTCTGTCCCTCCTTCAGCGTCTCTCTGTCCCCCTCCTTCAGCGTCTCTCTGTCTCCCTCCTTCAGCGTCTCTCTCTGTCCCCCTCCTTCAGCGTCTCTCTCTGTCCCCCTCCTTCAGCGTCTCTCTCTGTCCCCCTCCTTCAGCGTCTCTCTCTGTCCCCCTCCTTCAGCGTCTCTCTGTCTCCCTCCTTCAGTGTCTCTCTCTGTCCCCCTCCTTCAGCGTCTCTCTCTGTCCCCCTCCTTCAGCGTCTCTGTCCCCCTCCTTCAGTGTCTATCACGCTCCTTCAGCATCTCTCTCTGTCCCTCTCATTCAGAGTCTCTGACCCCCTCCATCAGCATCTCTCTCTATCCTCCTCCTTCAGCGTCTCTCTCTGCCCCCTCCCCCCCTTCAGCGTCTCTCTCTGTCCCGCTTCTTCAGCATCTCTCTCTGTCCCCCTCCTTCAGCGTCTGTTCCCCTCCTTCAGCGTCTCTCTCTGACCCCTTCCTTCAGCGTCTCTCTCTGTCCCTTTCCTTCAGCATATCTCTGTGCACCTCCTTCAGCGTCTCTCTGCCCCCCTCCCTCCTTCAGCGTATCTCTGTCCCCCTTCACTCTCCTTACCTTTACTAACCTTCTTTCTTCCTGTTCCGCTGTCTTCTGTCCTGATGTCCTCTCTGCTGCCGCTCCTCACTGACACTGTCGGACGTGATGACGTCATGCCGGGCAGTCAGTGAGAACAGCGAGGAGGAGAATCCGGCGCTGGATTGGTACATTTTTATTTTTTTTTTCAAAAAAATCGCGCCACCCCGGTGACACTGCCGCGGCATCCAAGAGAGCCGCAGCGCACACTTTGGGAACCGCTGCACTATACCATTTGTCAAATGCAAATGAAAAATGCAGTGCAAAAGAGCATTAAGCACAATTAGGAAGCACAAGTAGAACTAGAAGATTGTATCAGTGGAATATTGCACCCTGGAAAATGGAGAAATGCCTCATTATACAGTAATGGACAAAAGTTTGGAGAATGACACAAATATTACTTTTCACAAAGTCTGCTGCCTCACTATTTAGCATGGTAATTTGCATATACTCCAGAATATCATGAAGAGTGACAACATGAACTGAAATTGATTTCAAAGTCTCTCTTTGCCATGACAATCAACTTTATCCCAAAAACAATATTTATACTGCATTTCAGCACTGCCACAAAAGGACCAGCTGACAGTGATTCTCTCGTCAACACAGGTGAGAGTGTTGGCGAGGACAAGGCTGGAGATCACTCTGTTATGCTGATTGAGGTAGAATAATAGACTGGAAGCTTTAAAAGGAGGGTGCTGCTTGAAATCATTCTTTCTCTGTTTAACCATGGTTATCTGCAAGAAAACACATGCAGTCATCGTTGCTTTGCACAAAAAGGGCTTCACAGACAAGGATATTGCTGCTAGTAAGATTGCACCATAATCAACCATTTATCTTATCATCAACAACTTCAAGGAGAGAGGTTCAATAATTGTGAAGAAGGCTCAAGGGCAGCCAAGAGCTTAAAGCAAGCGCCAAGATCGTCACCTAAAGTTCATTCAGATGCGGGATCGGGGCACCACTAGTGCAGAGCTTGCTCAGGAATGGCAGCAGGGAGGTGTGAGTGCATCTGCACGCACAGTGAGGCCAAGACTTTTGGAGGATGGCCGGGTGTCAAGAAGGCCAGCAAACAAGCCACTTCTCTCCAGGAGAAATAACAGGGACAGACTCGTATTCTGCAAAAGGTACAGGGATTGGACTGCTGAGGACTGGGGTAAAATCATTTCCTTATCCGAGTGCTTGTTCGGAGAAGGAAAGGTGAGCGCTACCATCAGTCCTGTGTCATGCCAACAGTAAAGCATCTTGAGACCATTCATGTGTGGGGTTGCTTCTCAGCCAAGGGAGTGGGCTCACTCACAATGGTACCAAAACATCCTCCAAGAGCAACTTCTCCCAGACATCCAAGAACAGTTTGGTGACGAACAATGCCTTATCCAGCATGATGGAGCATCTTGCCATAAGGCAAAAGTGATAACAAAGTGGCTCGGGGATCAAAACATCAAAATTTTGGGTCCATGGGCAGAAAACTCCTCAGATCTTAACCCCATTGAGAACTTGTGGTCAATCCTCTAGAGGCAGGTGGACAAACAAAAACCCACAAATTCCATGCATTGATCAGGCTAGAATGGGCGGCCATCAGTCAGTATGTGGCCCAGAAGTTGAGTGGCAGCAAATTGCAGAGATCATCAAAAAGAAGGGTCAACACTGCAAATATTGACTCTTTGCATAAACTTAATGTAATTGGCAATAAAAGCCGTTGACACTTATGAAATGCTTGTCATTTTACTTCAGTATACCATAGCAACATCTGACAAAAAGGTCTAAAAACACTGTAGCAGCAAACTTTGTGAAAACCAATACTTGCGTCATTCTCAAAACTTTTGGCCATGACTGTACTTGTGCCCTGGGCGAGAGAACACTGGCAGCCCCTCCCATCACTCTGGGAATAGATACTGTCTCCAAGAGGCGGCTCAGGTGAACCTGTCTAGTCCTTTCACAATCTTTAGACCGCCCTCCAACCCTCTTGCAGCTTTGACTACCGGGTGCTGCTGACACCTTAATCTTAGTAGCTGCTTGGACAGATCATGGAACTTTGGAGTCCAGTTTGAATAAAAGATTCACTTCCTGAAAAGAATGAGCGCAGCCTAACTTAAGGCATTAAATAAATAGCACTTACATTCAATAATTACTATCCCTTTCCCCCAACATTTAAATTAGTTTTCCAGTGCATGCCACAATGCCCTGCTTAGGGAGTACGATGAGGTGCATGCATTGTCTAAATAGGAAGTGGGCCTAAAAAGATAGACCACAACCAATCAATTTCTGATTACTGTCAATGTTGGGAATTGTACAGCCATGTACGTGCTATGGCACATATAGATCTGAAAATGAAAGTGCTCAAAAACACAGTGGGCCCGAGTCATTAAGGAGAGTAAGGCAAAAAAAGAAGTAAATGTTCTCCAGGACAAACCATGTTACAATGCAAGGGGTGCAAATTAGTTTATTATTTTGCGCACAAGTTAAATACTGACTGTTTTTCATCTAGCATTAATAGTTGATAAATTTCAGTGTACAAATAAAGCTAACATTGATCTAGGACATGTCCTACCCCAACTATAAATATGTCCCCACAATTTAAATTTTCCTCCCCCCTCCAATGCAACTCCTTGTTTATGCTTTGCTCACCTTAATGACTCAGGGCCAGTGACTTTCACCGTGATGACTGGAGCACAATCCAGCTTCTATACTGTGAAATAGATCTGAGTTATAAACAACAGCCCCTTTTCTAGTGTATCTAGCAAGAAACATTAGAACTAGTTCCCAATGTCTAGGCCCAGGTAGGACATCAACAATAGAGATGTACAGGTCTAGATATGATCATTGGACAGTGATATAATATTGTGCTATAGCTTGGTATGATGCTTGCTAATATGGATCACAACCTAAAATTGTTTGCACAGCTTCCAAAATGGTTTGTTGCTAACTCCTAAGTTTTGAAAATTAGTGCAGACCTGTTCTACACCAACCCAGCTGCAGTTCTTGTATCCCAATAGTGGATGTTTCGGGCCTATGCCCAGTGGCGTTTGAATTAAGCATTTTACATGAATTTTTCAGGCAAGTTAAAAGATATCTTGTAATGTCATCGTTCCAAATACCTATTTGTGTTGTGTTTTTTTTTTAGCACTACTGACCACATTTCAAAATATTTGATTACTATACAATCATTTCTAAAACACATCTCAAAACACCAATGGATATATAGCCTTAAGCAGAAGTATATTGGAACTGGTAGAAAATCCAGCCGGCTGATGAGTGCAGTCTGGCAGTATGCACACTTATTAGCCACCTGCATTAATGTGCCCTCAAAGAGAATTGGATCTGACCACACTGTGCTACCAGATCTGCCTGTGTGTACACAGGTTTAGTCTGCACTAGTAAATTAAACCAGACTATAAAGAATTCTAAATCCTCCAACCATTAAGACTCCCTACTACATCCATCATGGCTTCTATGGTGGGACCATTTCCAAGCATAATAATCAAGCGACTATAAGGCTACACCCAGATAGACCATTTTTTGTTTTTTAAACATTATTAGTGTTTTGATGGCAAGTAGTTCTTTGTCCCCTATGGCATAATTTCGTTCAGCTGGTAAAAATTTTCGGGAGAAGAACCCGCAGGGATGCCATTGCTCATCAGCTGGTTTTTGGGAGAGAATTGCCCCTACTCCGACAGATGAGGCATCAACTTCCAAGTAGAATGGACAGGTTAAATCTGGTTCCCTGAGTATGGGAGCAGAAATAAATGCTTGTTTCAGAAGTTGAAAAGCAGTTTGGGCTTCTTCAGACCATTGGCAGGATTAGCTCCTTTCCTGGTGAGGGCGGTGAGTGGCGCTACCACAGTAGAGTAGCCACGAATAGATTTTCGATAATAGTTAGCGAATCCCAGAAATCGCTGTACTGCCTTTAGTGTAGATGGTTGAGGCCAGTTAAGAATAGCTTGCACCTTCTCTGGGTCCATACAGAGACCAGTGCCCGAGATGATATACCCCAAGAATGGAATGGATTCAACTTCGAAGGTGCATTTTTCCAGCTTGCAATACAGTTTATTCCTTCTGAGACGGCTGAGGACCTCTTTAACATGTCTGCGATGGGACTGGATATCAGAGGAGAAAACGAGGATATCGTCCAAATATACCACAATAGTATGGTACAGTAAGTCCCGAAAGATTTCGTTTATGAAATTCTGAAAAACTGCTGGGGCATTGCTCAGACCGAATGGCATGACAAGATATTCGTAGTGCCCATCCCTGGTGTTAAAGGCGATTTTCCATTCGTCGCCACGCCTGATGTGAATCAAATTGTAAGCCCCGCGGAGATCCAACTTCGTAAATATTTGGGCACCTTTGACTCGTGTCAAATAACTCTGTGATGAGGGGCAGAGGATACCGGTTCTTGATGATAATGTCATTGAGACCTCGGTAATCGATGCAGGGACGTAATCCACCATCCTTTTTCTTTACAAAAAAGAACCCGGCTCCTGCCGGGGAAGAGGATGGGCGAATAAAACCCCTTTCCAAGTTCTCTTTTATATATTCAGACATAGATTTTGTCTCAGGGATAGAAAGAGGGTAGACTCTGCCACGCGGTGGGGTTTTACCCGAAACAAGATCAATGGGACAGTCCCAATCCCGATGAGGTGGTAGAGTTTCAGCGACCTGCTTACTGAAAACGTCTGTGAACTCTCGGTAGGCAGAAGGAACTGGCAAAACTTCCTTATCAGAGGTGGAGCAATGTGGAAGAACACATTGTAAACAGGACCCGAAACAAGTTGGAGCCCACGCCAGGATTTGTGGAGTCGACCAGTCAATATGGGAGTTATGCGTTTGAAGCTATGGAAACCCTAGAACCACAGGACTAGTGGCTTCTGGGATGACCAAAAAGGTAAGAGACTCGGAATGCAGAACTCTTATTTGGAGCGTCACTGGAGAAGTCTGATTCGTAATGGTACCCCCTGGAATACGGCTACCATCAACCGCAGAGAGAAAGATGGTCACTGGAATTTTCACTAGTGGAATAGCTAGTTCAGCAGCTAATTTGGCAGACATGAAATTCCCAGCTGCTCCAGAATCCAGCAGGGCTGAAATGTATTGGGAGCCTTGAGCGTATTTCAGGGTGACTGGGATAATACAGTCCTTGCCTTGTGGGGAGCGAAGGGCCACTCCTAGGCTCACCTCCTCATCGTCAGCTAGGAGGGTGCGTTTACCCGGCTTGCGAGGACAATAATGTAGCAGATGTCCGGAACTGGCACAGTATAAGCAAAGTTTCTCTCTAACGCGCCGTTCTCGCTCGGTGGGTGAAAGACGTGCTTTACCTAGTTGCATGTGTCCTTCAGGGAAAGGAGACGGTGCACGAACCTGTCGAGTAGGGCGGAACTTGGGGTGTTTCAGCTTCCTCTTTTCTAGAGCTCTCTCTCTGAACCGAAGATCAACCCGATTGCAGATGGTAATCAATTGGTCTAGCGTTGTAGGTAAGTCCCGAGACGCTAATACATCCTTAATGTGGTCAGACAGGCCCTGCCAGAAGACCGCAACAAGTGCATCAATATTCCAAGACAGCTCAGAGGAAAGTGTTTGAAATTGAACGGCATATTGGCCCACAGACTGCTGCCCTTGCCGAAGCCGCAGAATATCTAAAGCGGCTGACGTTGTTCTTCCAGGCTCGTCGAATATTCTGCGGAAGGTAGACAGGAAGCTATCAATATCAAATAAAATTGGGTCAGATTTTTCTCAGAGCGATGATGCCCATGCCAGAGCTTGCCCTGATAGTAGCGAAACAATATAAGCAGTTTTGGTACGTGCAGTAGGGAAATTCCTGGGTTGTAATTCAAAGTGTATACTAGACTGGTTGAGAAACTCGCGGAAATTCTTTGGATCGCAATTGTATTTAGCTGGCGTGGGAAGATGGAGTCCAGATGAAGTAGGTAGTGAAGCAGGTATTACTGGCTCAGGCGGAGTATGGGATGGTTGACTACGGAATAACTGCATGGTATCCATACGGGTAGAAACATCCTGCAGCAATCTCAAAATTTGCCCCTGGTTAGTTTCTTGTTTCTCAATGCGTTCAGCTAATATTTGGACAGAGTCCTCCCTCGGGGTATGTTCCCCTAGCGGATACATTTGGCCAGAACAAACTGTCACGGTCATCTGAATTTCTTGATCCGATTCGGGACCCTTGGGCCTAGCTGGAGCATGAGTGAAACATAAACTAGCAGGCTGGATGATCTTCCTGCTCATGTTCTTGCTGAATGTAAAATATAGCTGGGGAATGAGCAGTCTGGAAATGCTGACAGGAACACTGGAACCTGGAGCCAAGAACTATCCTCTGGAGAGAAGTGTGTTGTTCTGGCAATGAACACATCACAGCAGCAGGTTTAAATAGGATGTCCCAAACAACTATTGGCTGATCAGTTCATGTGATCACAGCTTCTGAATCTGGTTGGTCTGGAATGATCACCTGACTGCATCCAAGATGGCCGCGCCCATGCAGTAGAACAAACAGTATGTGTTTGTTTACAAACGGAGGTGTGGGGAACGGGAATGCTGCAGACGACCAGAAGGGACCCAGGTAGCCGTGATATGACAGCGGCGGATGAGGTAAGTGCGGCTAAGATCCCGATTTCTGACAGACGATATGTAGGCATCAGTACGTTGATATGCTGTTTCTAGTTCCCGATCCAAAAAGCAAAGACTGATCCATTGCCACACCCTGTGTACATGAGGGACAGTGGAGCACGTCCAATCCTCACACAAGACTATGCTGTAAGCTACTCTGGCACATCTTCCCCACCTTGGAGGCCCATTCAGTACCACTGTGCCTCATTTGTGCATATGCAGTACACCATGCTCTACTATCATCATCATCATCATCAATTATTTATATAGCGCCACTAATTCCGCAGCGCTGTACAGAGAACTCATTCATATCAGTCCCTGCCCCATTGGAGCTTACAGTCTAAATTCCCTAATATAGACACACACTCACACACAGACACAGACAAACAGGGAGACAGACAGACAGAGAGGGAGACAGACAGACAGAGACGAGGGTCAATTTTTGATAGCAGCCAATCAACCTACCAGTATGTTTTTGGAGTGTGGGAGGAAACCGGAACACCCAGAGGAAACCCACGCAAACACAGGGAGAACACATACAAACTACACACAGATAAGGCCATGGTCAGGAATTGAACTCATGACCCCAGTGATGTGAGGCAGAAGTGCTAACCACTAGGCCACTGTGCTGCCCTGCACATTTCCCCTGACCTTCTTTACCTCGGGGTTTCACTCCAGTCTGCATTTATAAGATAGTCTGCCATCGGCTGCTCTCCATTGTTTTCATAGAACTCCTCAATCCCCCACTCAGCCCTGCTTTGTTCAGCATTATTGCATTCAACTCCCTGTTATTATGTTCTATCAGATAAGCTTCACTGCTTACCTCCACATGTTGCTTTAATCTGATATGTTTTTGCTGACCTCCACTTGCATCTTCTCCTCCTCCATTGCCTTGCACTACCAACTATTTACACCTCTTCCTCCATTGCCCTGCTATACATTGATCAACTGCCCTTCCCCACTCTATAATAAAAAAACTCATATTATCCTAGAGACATCAATTTCTTCCTCACCAACACCCCAACTAAAGCTCTAGCAACATCCTTTATTTCTCCAACTGCCCCCCACACACACTTACTTCCTCCCTTATACTGCCCCCCACTTTAATGGACACTCTCTCAAGCTCATCTTCTCCCACCTCTGCCTCATCTATAATTTCTCCAAGTTGTCCTTCCCTCTCTATGTCCAAGGGGTTTGAAAGCAAAGGGGAAGGAGATAGAAAGGGTGGTACTTGGAGAAAGAGAGTGGGTCGAGGGAATGTTTCTTAAGTATAAAAAAGAGGATGGCATGTTTGAAGGAGAAAGGGCAGGTGCCAGTGGAGAGGGTCAGGGTGAAGGGATGAGCTTGAAGAAGTCACACATTGTGGAAGAGGGGGCAGAGAAGTTGAGGGAGAATGATTTAGCAGAGGCAGGATGAGGAGGAGGAAGAGGACAGACGTCATCAGCTGCTGTGGGGAAGAATGTGTTTAGGTTGGGTTGGGGTGTGGAGGAGGGGGTGAGGGTGGGGAGCAGTGTCTGTGAGAAGACGTCTTGTTGAACTGTCTAGAATTTGTTGATGAAGCGAGGGGCACAGTCATGAGCTATGAGGAAGATGGGATAGGCATGGGGATGGGTAGGGAATTGAGTGGACGGTAGCTAAGAGGCGTTTGGGGTTCAGCAATTGGAAGGATATTAGAACATTGGAAGAGGTTTAGTGAGAGAGATGACAATGTTGTAAGATGAAAGAATGAATTTGTATAGGAGGTAGTCATTGCTGAAGTGAAATATTGACCAGTGGTGCTGAGTGTTATATGTCCTTGTGTGATGTTTTATGTACACTGTCTTGTGATACAATAATATGTCAACCTCAGGTTTTCTGTGACGCACAGTATTAAATTGTTTTTCCATTTGTATACATAGAGGGAACGAATATTGTGAGTGTCATCATAATTATTTTATATCCCCTGTGGCTGCACCTGACCCTATTGTCCCTTACCACTCCAAATATATTACTTAGAGGTGGGGGGACTTTTTTTGATCCCTATAAAATATTCAGAATACTAGATAGGTTAAATGTATACACTAAAAAGCCAGAGTAAAGGCTAGATACATACATATAACCTGATTAATATTGTATTGATTTAAATAAAATTCCTCCAACCCCTCACATTTTGCTACCAAATATGACTTCCACCCCTCTCATCATAATGGGTCTGCTCACGAACGCAACAGTCCTATGGAATGTTCCAGCCCCGGAAGCCATTTTGGAGAATTGACCAAACCCATTCAAACACTCAAATCAAAACTAAGGTTTTAACATAGGACAACTGTGGTTCAATAGTTTCAATCTACAATTGTTGAACCAATGTCTACTGGTATGAAAAATAGGTGGCATGTACAGAGTTATGATAAAAGGACACAAGAGTCCATTGAGTTGGGATTATACTGGGCAAACTCACAGTTGCTGTCAGTTGCATTCTCTGGAAAGTCAACACTGTCAGGGTTTGAATGGGCTACTTTGATTTTGTTTTGTTTTTTAATACAGCTCTACATTCATGTTGCCATTTACCAAGAGAACATTAATTGGTAAAATACTCTTACCATAGGAACCTCTGACCTTTAATACAGGACAATCTCAGTCAGTCAGTTGAATCTCACAAGGGTAATTCGTATGGCTCTATCATATGCAAGAATGTAATGCACCAGGACCTAGTATGATGGTCACAGGCATGGTTCCATGTTACCATCTCAGTCTCTCCTGATCTTTGCTGCCTCCTTGGTGACAGCCGCTGCTGCTTCGTTCCCGGCAGCGGGAATTACAGTAAAGAAAAATCCCAGAATGCATAGCTACTACAAACTACCAGATAACTACATTAATACCTGCACAGCACGAAAGTAAACGCCTTTCCTAGAACCAGAAGAGGAAGGAGGTTCAGTTGGGTTAGTGGATGTCAGTCACTTTTGACATCGGCTATTTTACAATTTCTAAGTGACTGGTTCATGTTTCATGTCCCTGATTTCTGCTGTCTCTTCTCATTCCCATGGTGATACATCACCAATAGGTGCACAGAAATTCCAGTCGGCAATGGCTGATAATGCTGCTGCCCTAGAGTAGCCACATCCATTCCAACCAGCCATCACTTTTGTTATTCCATTACCTTATGTATCAAGTGCTCCTCACACCTATTAGATTGTAAGCTCATTTGGGCTGGGCCGTCTTTTGGTTTTGTGTCTTTGTATGTAACTTGTTTGTGTCATGATTCAATCAATGTACAGTGCCACGTAATATGTCAGAGCTTAATAAATAATAGATAATAATAATAATGGTTCGTTCAGGCAATATTCCCACATCCATGATATTTAGCCCTTTTCGTCTGCTCTATCAGTCTTTGTTTGACCATCTTCTCTTCCTTGACACCCTTCACTCCTTCCCTTGGCCTTTGTGGCGCTGTCCTTTCCTACCTCTCTGATTGTTCCTTCAGTGTCTCTTTAGTGCCACTGTCTGTTTTTGGCCCATTACTTTTCTCTCTTTACACCTCCTCCCTTGGTCAACTCATCCGCTCCTCTGCCAATGACACTCTAAAGCGTCTCTTAAGATACGTTACAATTTGAACAGGGGCGGAAATTCGCTCTCTGTCTAAACAGTGCTTTCCATAAGCATAGACACACATAAAAGACTGAAGTATATTCATATGCATAAGTACAATAATTTCGCATCAGAACGCACATACATTTTATTTGATCATAAATTAAAATAACAACTGGTAACAATATAATTTAAAAAAATGGAAAATATAAATTAAATATAATCCATACTGAGACGCATACAAAGACGCAATGAAAGGCTTTGCCGTATCGGTCATCACTATCATCCTGCCCTGTAGCAGGTGTAAAAGAGACGGCTAAAAACAAGCGCACCTTCGATAAACACAGGCTTTGAATTAGACGCATCTGCGTGAACTCGCCCTTCCTGTACACGGCCTCCGTTAGTCCGCCCATTCCCTGTTCTGTCTCTCAAATGGTAAGTAGTGGTAGGTGTCACATACGTGCGGATATGAAGTATAGGCAATTGCATTCAGATACGTTAGTTTGGTTTCTGGGCATGCACAGTGTGAAATCACGCAAGATATGCTACACAAACAGTCATAGGTCCGGAATTGAATCAGGGTCCACTTTTACTTTTGGTTTTACTGCTACCTTTAGTTTACAAACTAAAGGTGAAAGTGGAGGTTTCTTATACAATTTGCATTTAACTACCTCCACTTTAAGGACAATATACCTCCACTTTCTACTTGCTCCAATTTAATACATACCGTACAACTGTCCCAATTCCTCTGTTGATGTGGACACATCCCCATCTGATGTGGCCACGCCCCCTTCTTCAAAAAAGTATTTTAATATAATGATGACATTTATTCAACATTCTAAAGAACAGGGAATAAATTATCACTTTTGTGGTTGTTTTTCCCCAGAAAATATCACCATTTGTGAATGTTCAGTCTGAATTCCACTCTACATAAAACAAAGGGATTGCATGGATAGCAGCCTAACAAACTCATTCAGGAATAGAACACATTAGTTTCAAAAGTTATTAAGTTGTAAGTCCGCAAAAAAAATAACAGGACACATTAATGGTATGGCAAAGAATGAGGTGAGTCCATATTCCATTTTTCAGTAACACTCCATTGGGGTCATTTAGAATTGGACATTTGTAAGCGTGAAATAAGAATTGCTTTGACCTGTGTCCTTATTAAGCTACCGTCTTGCTCCTCCTTATGCGTGCAGAGGAGGAACGCAGGAAGGAGTGTGTCAACATAGGGCGAGTGCAGTAAAGCCTTAACTGATCTGACCGAAGATATAAATCGATCCTGCAAGGGAAGTAGCTGCTTACTGTTGCAGGACAATCTGCTTGATCAAAGTCCAAGTAAGAGACTTGCTTCATCATCTGGGGACATGTGTTTTAATTGTTTTAAATTGGATCTGCATTGTGAGTACAACCATTGTAATTAGAATATAGGATTATTAAAGTAATGCACTAGGGGAGTGGTTCCCAAACTTTTGCAGTTCGCGGCACCCTTAGAGTCTCCAAATTTTTTCAAGGCACCCCTCCAAAATAATTATTGAGCAGTCCTGTTTTAGAAGTAGTTGGGTCAAAAAAATTTAATAAGTGTTTAGGTCAGGACAGAAATACTTATTTAGTTGTATGCAAAAATGCCCCCTCTGCATCCAGACACTCTGCCCTCTGGCACTCTGCGCCCTCTGCATCCAGACACACTGCCCTCTCTCACACTGCCCCCTCTGCCCTCTGTCACGCTGTCCCCCCTCCTCTGCCCTCTCTCACGATGTCCCCCTCCTCTGCCCTCTCTCACAATGTCCCCCTCCTCTGCCCTCTCTCACGATGTCCCCGCTCCTCTGCCCTTTGTCACGTTGTCCCCTCCTCTGCCCTCTGTGTCCCCCTCCACTGCCCCTCTTACCCTGTGTCCCCCTCCACTGCCCCTCTCACGCTGTGTCCCCCTCCACTGCCCCTCTCACGCTGTGTCCCCCTCCACTGCCCCTCTCATGATGTCCCCCCTCCACTGCCCCTCTCACGATGTCCCCCTCCTCTGCCCCGCTGTCACCCTCCTCTGCCCCTCTGTCTGCCCCACTGTCTGCCCCTCTGTCACACTTTTCTGCCCCTCTGTCACACTCCTCTGCCCCTCTGTCTGCCCCTCTGTCACACTCCTCTGCCCCTCAGTCACACTCATCTGCCCCTCTGTCTGCCCCGCTGTCACACTTCTCTGCCCCGCTCTCTGCCCCTCTGTCACACTCATCTGCCCCTCTGTCTGCCCCGCTGTCACACTTCTCTGCCCCGCTGTCTGCCCCGCTGTGCCCCTCTGTCTGCCCCCTGTCTGCCCTGCTGTCACACTCCTCTGCCCCTCTGCCTGCCCTGCTGTCACGCTCCCTCTCACTCCTCTGCCGCGATGCAGCTATAGGAAAAAACAAAGAGCACATAAACTTACCAATCCGCGCGGCGCCGGGACCCAGCAGACTCCTCTCTCCCGCAGCTGTCACTGAATATCGACGTCAGTGACAGCTGCGGGAGAGAGGAGTCTGCTGGGTCCCGGCGCCGCGCGGATTGGTAAGTTTTTGTGCTCTTTGTTTTTTCCTATGGCTGGCTCGCGGCACCCCAGTGACATTGCCGCGGCTACCCTGGGAGCCGTGGCGCACATTTTGGGAACCGCCGCACTAGGGGCATTCTGTTTGCTCTCTTTTGTTATTCATCTGAGATCCAATATTAAGAAGTATTCATTAAATCTCTATTGTTTGGAGACTATGAGGTATGCATTGAAGAAGTTTTGCAAAAAAAAGCAAAAAAAAAATTCCACAAAGGAACATTTTCAGCAGATAAAAAGGAATACTTTTGGACATAGATACATTTTGCTTTTGCATCAATATAGGTGAGAATTCACCACAGACACATTAAAGCACATTTGAAGCAGTAAGTCAAATCGTAATCCTTTAGGAGATTGTTGTGAAAGCGCCATAGTTTAATTTCTTTTTAATCTGTGATTTTGAGTTTTGACGGAATTCCGAAATCCAACGGGCAGCGCACACTTCAGGGGCGAACCCCCCAAAAAAAACACCCCCCGCGAGAGCTGCTGCGCATGCGCAGCAGCTCCGTTTCTTCAGCACTGTCCTATACAGCAGCCACGGCGCTGTCTAAGAAGCGTCCACGGCGGTGCTGTATACACTACAGCACCGCCGCGGACGCTTCTTTGACAGCGCCGCGGCTGCTGTATAGGACAGTGCAGCTATAGCGGCCACTTAGTTAGCGCAGGGGGGGGGTTTCTGGAGACTCAGAAACCCCCCCTGCGTGCACCACTGCACTTAGGAGAGCCACAGGAAGCTATAACTGTATTACTTAGCAATGCATTTTGGACTATGCAATGCCCCAGCTGTCTGTCCAGATTTTGTGAACTAGATTTTTAGAGAATATTTTTGCAAATTCCTAGTGGTTTACTTGGGTGACATCCTCATCTTTTCTTCCTCTCATAAGGAACATTGTAATCAGATCAAAATGGCACTTTAAAAAATTAAAGGAATGTAAGTTGTATGCAAACCTGAGAAATGCTAATTTGAGGTGGATAAGATGACTATTGTGGGTTATATATTTCCCTCAGTGAGTTCTGTCTGGATCTAGTTAAGGTTCAAGCTTTCATCAATTGGACATTGCCCTGTAGTCTCCAGACCATAAAGAGAATTCTGGGGTTTTCTAATTACTACAGCTGGTTAGTTAAATCAATCTTCACAATTGTGGACTTATCACTGCCATGAGTAAAAAGGAAGTTCATCCATCTATATCAGTGTTGTCTAAGCTGTGACACTCCAGGTGTTGTGAAACTACAAGTTCCAGCATTCCCTTCCAGCAATAAGCTGTTATATATTGGCAAAGCATGCTGGGACTTGTAGTTTCACAACATCTGGAGTGTCACAGGTTAGCCAACACTGGTCTATAAGGTCATCCGGAGCTTTGGCAGCTTTTAAGCAGCTAAAGGATAGTTTTTATCTCAGCATCTGTCTTTCAACATACTGATACTGGTTCACCATTTGTTGTTGAAGTGAATGCTACGGATGTGGGGACTGGGGCTATGTTTGTCTCAGAATAGCAGAATCTATGGTAAATTACATCCTTGTGCATTCTTTTCCAGAAAATGTACATCTGCAGAGGTGAACTATGACATAGGCAATGGGGAATTATTGGGCATTAAATTTGCATTTGAGGAATGTAGGCTCTGGCTGGAGGGTACGATCCATCCTATCGTAGTATACGTTTATCACAAAAACCTACAATGTATTGAGTCAGCTAAAAGAATGAATCCCAGACAGGATCACTGGGCTCTTTTGTTTTCTTGGTTTCATTTCACCATCTCCTTCACACCAGCGTCAAAGAGTACAAAGGTTGACATTTTATCCCGTAGGAACATGCTACTGTCAGGCACCGTCTCCGCACTGTCACTAAGTGCCGGCCGCTTCCTGGCTCCTGTCTGGGGTCACGCTGTACGCTCATAGGAACATCGGCGTCCCCGTTGCTAGGCAACGGGACCTCCCACCTGTCAGCGTCTCTGACCGCCAATTCCTCGTCCACCTATCAGGGCCCTCAGCCATTTATATCAGGCAGCCTCTGGCACCACTAGGATGCCAGAGTATTGGTTCCCACCTGCTCCAGCACCTTGTATCCAGTATCTGCTCCTGTTGTGACCCGGCTATCTCCTCTGACCTTTGTTTGGATTTTGTCTTGGTACCTTGCTGCTAGTTCTGGTTTCCTGACTCCTGACTTGTCTTTAGCTTTCCTTTGGAATTCCCCTTGTACCTCGCTGCTCGGCTGGTTCTGATAATTATTTATACCCGAAACTCTCAGACAGGCTGTTTTAAATGAAAACAAAGCAAAATAAGGAGGAGCGAAAGTATATCCTCTCTAGAGTAAAATACCACCATAATAGGTGATCCTTTTCTGAATGCAATTCATCATAACCAGACTGGTCCTATTGATTGGCATGTGAATTTAGTTTATTTTATAAGTTTTTTATTTTAATGATGTTGTTATTTGTAATAAATTTTAAGCATATATGACAATACTGCTTTATGGTGGGCAGCACAGTGGCCTAGTGGTTAGCACTTCTGCTTCACAGCACTGGGGTCATGAGTTCAATTCCCGACCATGGCCTTATCTGTGTGGAGTTTGTATGTTCTCCCTGTGTTTGCGTGGGTTTCCTCCGGGTGCTCCGGTTTCCTCCCACACTCCAAAAACATACTGGTAGGTTATACCGCTTTCATACTGCCGCCCCGGCAATATCCCAGGTTTTTCAAGCCGGGAATTTCCCGGGTTGACCCCATTCATACTGTACAAGTCTGTGCCCTGGCAATTTGTGGGAGTCATCACCAGAGCAGTTTTTATTGGCTGAAAAATTTCTCCATTTCTCCTAAACTCCCTTCTCGAATCTTCCACGGGCTCCCACCGATGACATCATCCTCCAGAGACAGGCAGACAGCCAATCAGCTTGTTTTCTGTGCAACCCGGGTTGAAAAACCCGGGTTGCACCATTCATAGTGCAGGCAACCCGGGTCCGACCCGGGAATTACCCCTCGATAAATCCCGGGTTGAAGACCCGGGTTATTAGACCCCGGATTTTTGACTTGTACCATTCATACTGCACCAAGACCCGGGTCGCTTGAGCTCGCCCCGGCAAAAACCCGGGATTTTGGTGCAGTATGAATGGGGTATTAATTGGCTGTTATCAAAATTGTCCCTAGTCTCTGTCTCTGTGTCTGTGTGTATGTTAGGGAATTTAGATTGTAAGCTCCAATGGGGCAGGGACTGATGTGAATGAGTTCTCTGTACAGCGCTGCGGAATTAGTGGCGCTATATAAATAAATGATGATGATGATGATGGTATTTTACTCTAGAGAGGATATACTTGCGTTTCTCCTTTATTCTCTTTGTTTTACATTATTATGAAGTTGAATCACAACAACTTCCTATGAGTAGCTGCGTGTATCCCCTCTGAAGTGTGTAAACGGTGATTGAGTATTGTTATCAGTGATTATATTTATTCCTTTTATTCCTCCATGGATGTGATTCAATAATAATTAGCGCTTAGTGATATCCCTATTGTTTTTAGGGTTACAGAGTTATATTTTTAAATGAAGTCCATGCTAGTGAGACCTCAGGCCACTCTGGCATCAATAGGACCATTAACCATCTTTCTCAAAAAGCGTGGTGGCATTCAACTAAGAAAGAGACAAGGTCCATGTGATACTGGTGCTAGGAATACGGTCCCTAGAAGCAAAACAGCAAACAGAATGTCCATGGACTTTATAGCAGACCTACCTCCCTCTAAGGCAGGGGTAGGCAACCTGCGGCTCTCCAGGTGTTGTGAAACTACAAGTCCCAGCATGCTTTGCCAGTAGATACCCAGCTGATAGGTGGCAAGGCATGCTGGGATTTGTAGTTTCATAACACCTGGAGAGCCACAGGTTGCCTACCCCTGCTCTAAGGGATATAATACTATATTGGCTACGGTGGACTGTTTTAGTAAAATTAGTTACTTTGTACCTCTAAAGAGTTTACCATCGGCTAAGGCAGCGATTACCAAAGTGTGCGCCGCGGCTCCCTGGGTGCCGCAGCGCTGTCACAGGGGTGCCGTGGCCGCCCTTTCAAAAGAAGAATAAGAAGAAAAAGGCAAAAAAAAGAACTTACCAATCCAGCATCGGATCCTCCTCCTCACTGTTCTCACTGACTGCCCGGCGTGACGTCATCACGTCCGACAGTGTCAGTGAGGAGCAGCAGCAGAGAGGACTTCAGGAAAGAAGACAGCAGAAAATGAGGAAAGAAGGTGAGTAAAGGAACGGAGAGTGAAGGGGGACAGAGTGTGAGATGCTGAAGGGGGGGGGGTGACAGAGAGAGAGATGCTGAAGGGGGAGGGGGGGACAGAGAGAGATGCTGAAGGGGGGGAGAGAGAGAGATGCTGAAGGGGGGGCAGAGAGAGATGCTGAAGGAGGGGGACAGAGAGAGATGCTGAAGGGGGGGACAGAGAGAGATGCTGAAGGAGGGGGACAGAGTGAGATCTTGAAGAGGGGGACAGAGTGAGAGCTGATGAAGAGGGGGACACAGAGTGTGAGATGGCGAAAGGGGACACAGTGATTTGATGAAGGGGATACAGAGTGATATGATGAAGGGGCACAATGTGATGGTGAAGGAGCCTACATACATCTTACGTTATTTTGACCCAACTACTTAAAAAACGGGACTACCCGGTAATTATTTTGGCTTAGGGCTGCCTTGGAAAAATTATGGTGACCCTAAGGGTGCCTCAAACTGAGAAAGTTAGGGAACAACTGGGCTAAGGTATTAGCCAAGGGTTTGTCCAGAATGTGGTTAGACTTATTGATATTCCTGTCAACATAGTGCCCGATAGAGGATCTCAGTTTGTGCCTAAATTTTGTCATTCTGTCATTCTCATCTGCCGATCACACTCAGACCAATGGAACAAATCAATCAAACACTTAAACAAATACCTCAGGTGTTTCGTCTCTGATTTGCAAGATGATTGGTTTGATTTCCTAACACTGGCAGAGTGCGCTCGTAATAATGTGACAATTACTTCCCTCAATGAGAATACCTAAGACGTTCCATGTTTCCCAGCTTAAACCAGTGATTAGGTCCAGTTTCAATGAGAATCCTTCTAAACCTAAAGTGAGAAGAAACACATGTAGAAAATAAAAAGAGTATTTCATAGGCAATTCCCTGAAAAGCCTGGCCCCATTTATTTATTGTTTTGGACTATTTTTGCTGTTTATATTGCTGGTTCCTTTGTTTGGTTATCTGATATTGTCCTTGTCTATGCACAAGGACCTAGGGCCTGATTCATTAAGGAACATTAATCAAAAAATTGAGTAAGTTCTCTTACTCAAATTTTCTGGACAAAACCATGTTACAATGCAAGGGGTGCAAATTAGTATATTATTTTGCACATAAGTTAAATACTGGCTGTTTTTTCATGCAGCACACAAATACTTGATAGCTTATTAGTTGATCTAGGACATGCCCTACACCAACTATAAATCTGCCATCACATTTTAATTTTACCTCCCCATTCAATGCAACATGGTTTTGCCTAACTTTCCTAAATGAACCAGGCCCTAGTCTCTACGATTCTGTTTGTATACACCAGCCCTGAATATAAACCTATACCACTGTACACAAGACTTGGGGGCAACTAAGCACTGGTGAGCACATAGCGCTCTATGGGAAACGGGGGCTGCTATAGGTGAAGACTGGATGAAGTCCTATCTCTTTAGGTGGGATGCTGATGCATACATTACAGCTTGTCCTGTTATATAGCATTGACTCAGGTCCTCAATAGAGGCAGTTTCAAAATGCATGAATCTGCACACTTCCTGTACACATACATAGGAGTGCAAGTCTTGGCTTGGCTGTGATAATAATATGCTTATTTATATTGGTGCTGGATAAACTGTGGTCTAATTGGGTGGAGGACCCATCAATATGTTTTAGCCAATCAAGTTTAAGAATATAACTCCATGGACTTCATACAGAACTTGTCTGCATTTGCTTTTGTGGGGAGAGTGGAATACGTGTATTGCCACTTGTGTTATATTAGACCTTGTTCACTTCGAAACGCAAATATCGCCACTTGAATCAGAATGTTGCCTAGTTACAGGGGTTGTACTGTTCCAAAGTGTCAATAGTCACATTCTATTTCAAACAACTTGAGATTAGACATGTCATGGAAAGAGATATGAATGAAAGTCAGAAACAGTGATTATAAAATGCAACTTGTGTTGAGTTATAGTTTAACTTTTTATTGTTTGTTATGTTAAACAGAGCAAAAAAATTTTTTTTTAGAAATGGCAGTTGTTTGGCCTCATTAAAGAAGCACAAAACATCTGGGGCACATCGTAAAACTCTCTTTGGGAGCCATGCACCTCTGAAGTGCATAGGTGTAAAAACTAAGATGGCGTCATTTGGGAAGGGGGGGTAGGGCGTACGTTTTCATCAGCCAATAGAAGGAGTTGAGTGGAGTGAGGGTGCTCCTTAGTATTGATTGTTAGAATGAGATAAAGTAGCAATTAAACGATATTTTTAGTGGTGCTGCTTGCTCTGCGTAGAGAAGCACAATTTTTTCCACTCTGCAAAAGGACTCGATGCTTACACCAACTCTGAGCAGGTTAGGGGGTATATTTACTAAACTGCGGGTTTGGAAAAGTGGAGATGTTGCCTATAGCAACCAATCGGATTCTAGCTGTCATTTATTTAGTGCATTCTACAAAATGACAGCTATAGTCTGATTGGTTGCTATAGGCAACATCTCCACTTTTTCAAACCCACAGTTTAGTAAATCTAGCCCTAGGTCTCATCCCGATACTTTTAATGTCACACATTTTGTGCCTTCCAATCAGAGAAGTGCATTTCTAGGCTACAAACCCATAAAGCAGTCAATCACACATGTAACAAATACAGTCACAATATCCCCTCATTCTCATGATTAAAGTCATAAATAAGGCAAAGCCAAGCAATATTTTGGCAAATTAACTGACATTTGTCATTTAATAAAAGGGCTAGATTAAAAGAGCTAGCGGGTTGGACAACTGATGTGACGTCTACACATTTGCACAGTGCGCCTCAGATTTTTCCACCTCTGTGTACACCAAGAAGCACTTCTAGCTTGCAAAGGTGTCTACCAGGAGCGGAAAGCGGATGTCAACGGGTGCAAAACGTGGCATTTTATGCTGCACACCAGGGGGTAAATGTATTAACATGCGGGTTCTTCAACACCCGTGAGTTCAGCGTCTTTAGCGATTAAATTTAAAGCGGCGCTGCATTGTAAAGGGAAGTTTCCCTTAGCAATGCAGCGCCGCTTTAAATTTAATCCCCGAAGACGCTGAACTCGCGGGTGTTGAAGAACCCGCATGTTCATACATTTACCCCCAGGTGTACTTTGCAAATAACCACCACAGACTATATTGAGATTATATAAATACAATTTGAGTCAGTTTGTTGTGAATATGTCTCATAGATTGCTAGACTTTGTAGATATTGCCCTCCAAGGATGCTTCTCCTTATCAACTTTAAGAGTGTATTTCTTCAAATGAGGACAGTGCACCAAAAAAGCCTGAATTACAGCTGATCCTACCACACAGTAGCAGTGAATCTCTTCCAACTTAATGCATTTTCCAGCTAAGTCAATGAGAGAGGAGTTGAGGAGGTTGGAGGAGGTGGTCTGTATTACGAGCTTCCTCAGAGTCTGGGTGTAGTGATTGCTGACAAAATGCAGCTGATTTGACATCTCATTGTAGGTGTTGAGTTGTAATGTCGCCACTGGAATATTTGGTTTCAAGATTCGGGGGATTTTCCAAGCAGGGACGGTGTGGTCGAACTCCATATCCACCGACAGGGAGAGGTGGCGTTGACAGAGTGCTCCCCAAGCCTCATCAGAAATAGCTAAATTGTATTTGTCTAAACGTTCACACAAGAGATCCAGGTTACTAAAGGGTGGTCTCTCTGGCTTCATCAGTTCTTTGAACACGTCTTCCGATAGGCTAGAGCAAAAGACCCCTAAAACGGACAGTTTAGGACACACTCGTAAAACCTCTATCAGTGTGTCAGGAGTCACTTTGCAAACCAATGTTTTATTGTTGATGTACAAGCTATGGAGGTTCGGACTCCCAGTAGCAATAAGTCTTGTAAAACCATCACTAAAAGTAAATGGGAGCTTACGTAAGTCAATGTGGTGAAGATCTATGTGGCTTTCCTTCCGGCATAGCTCCATAATGCTGTCCAAGATCTCCAGACCAGAGTAGAAGAAAGGGTTCTCCCCACAACACAGGATGTTCAGGCTCTCCAACTTGCTGTTCTTCATGGCCAAGCTTTTCAGGATTTGAATCACGTTTTCTCGTGTTGCTTCTTTGGATTGATCAAAGCGAATCTTTAGCTGTCTAATCTGGCCAATAAACTGTTGCAGAGCATCTAGGGATATTAACTCTTCTTCAGTTACCCAGCTTTAAGAGAAGGGGAAATACAAGGTTTAAGTAATGTACAATTTAGAACAAGAACTAATCCATTGCATCCTTTTCTACAGACTAGCAACACCAGAAATTATTTATTATCATAGAAAACACTAAAAAAAAACCATCAAAGTGTATTTCAAACAATTGTTATCTTTGGTGTTCAATATTATTTAAAAAAATTTAAGGATAAAAGGATAGAAACTAATATCTGCCTTTTCCACCTGAATTTATTGCTACAGTTTACTGATCAAACAACTGTTATTTATAGCCAAATATAGAGTCTGCCCTTTCTTTTATGACAAGGTCTTTTCTAGGACGAATAGGTTCTACTTCTCCCATTGCAGAGAATTCGGAGACATGTACGTCTTCTCTGTTACACGGTACCGACCGCACGTTCCTCACACTACTGCAAAGAGCATTATCTGAAGATTAAATCCCAAGGATAATTTGCAAGAGTGGAAAAAAGTTTGACACATTAGTTCAATGATTTTGGGCACATTCTGATTGTAAACTCAGCTTGACGTCCTGCATGAAGTTGGTCAACTGGCACCAAAACACCATTATATGAACAAATTATTAGTAAAGTTTTAGAGGAGCTGCAACTCCCACAATCTGAGCTACAGTAACAGATTTCCCAGTCAGCCGGGGATGGGGGAAGAGGATGTCCCTTAAACATTAGGGTTTGGTGCCATTCTACTACTTATGGAAGATTATAAAAACAATTTAGCAGCCTTCTTTTAATTATAACTGGAATTATATTTTCAATGGCATGGAGTAGATGATATGCAAATGTATATGACCGTCGCCTCTTCCCACTCCAGAATCCAGGACTTCTCCCGTGCAGCCCCCCTTCACTGGAACAACCTCCCTCGCTCCATCCGTCTCTCTCCCAATCTAAGCTCCTTCAAACGAGCACTTAAAACTCGCCTCTTCCTCAAAGTCTACCATCCTTCCACTTAACCCATATTCCCCTCTCCCTCCCATATGCATCTACTGACTCCCTTTGTGCCTGAGTCTTGTTTACCCTCCCTTAGGATGTAAGCTCACTTGAGCAGGGCCCTCTTCCCTCCTGTATCCATACCTGTTCTTCTGCTCCGTCCTTACTGCATTAGCCTGCCCGGAGCCTCTGAAGTTTGGTATTTATTGTTTATTGTTCAGTAATGTCTTACCCTGTATAGTCTACTGTTTTGTACAGTGTACGGCGCTGCGGAACCCTTGCGGCGCCAAACAAATAAAGGATAATAATAATAATAATAATATATGATCTCTTCCTATAAGCATTTATTATATACAGTGCCTGGCAAGAGTATTTAGACCCGGCCTGTATTTCATCAATAAAGCGGGTTGCCAGTGTACACCAAGGGGTAAATGTATCAAGCTGAGAGTCTTCTGGCGGGTTTGGAAAGTGGAGATGTTGCCTATAGCAACCAATCAGATTCTAGCTGTCATTTTGTAGAACGTACTAAATAAATGATAGCTAGAATCTGATTGGTTTTTCAAACCCGCCGGAAAACTCTTAGCTTGATACATTTACCCCCAAATGTAACATATTTGAGTAGTAATTCCCAAAGAACAGGACATTAAGGTCTAAAGGAGATGAAGGCTTCAGGCAAAGCCAAGGAACTTTAAACCACCCGGGGAATTATTGGCCAGTAGCGAACTATTCTAAGGGAATTATTACAGGCCAGGTTCTGATAATCACCAGCGACCCAGTCTCGCAGACAGAGCAGCTCACATCACTGCCATATCCACAAAACCTGTGCTGAAGTTGGTGCCAAAACTCTTTCTATTCTCACTCCCTGTCTTCCGGTCACTGAAAGTTGCAAAGGATACACCCTCACAGTGCTACAGGTTTATAAACCACACTTTAAGTCCAGCTGCGGTGAAGCTGTCACAATAGCCGTGAGCACACTATGAGCCAGCTCAATGATAGAATTTCACAGCAATACAAGTAGAATAATGGCGAAAATCAGCCGGTCAGCTTTGAGAGCTGCATATAAAAACTCACTTGCCAATAATAAGTTATAATAAGCAATATTAAGGGGTCGGTATCACTTTTAAATCCTCAAAAAACGCATCAGTTACCCCAATAGTGATAGATTTTTTGCTTGTTGAGATTAAAATAAAACAATATCCATCTAGAGCCTATATTTTCAAACTCTTTCTAGTGTACAGCTATTTAAAAAAAAAAAAAACAACCAAAAAAAACCCCGAAACCATCTTAAAAACAACAGCCCTTTTAGCACTGATAGTGTGCTCTCAACCTGCCCAATTTTATTCGGGGAAATCCAAACTAAAATGTGTGTACCCCCTCAAGCTATACTACAAGGGAAGAAGGGCAAGACTGCAGAGGAATAGGTCCAATATGTTTAAATAGGTAAATATTTTTAGGTGCAACTGAGGAGTGTCAGTGCAGAGATGGTATCCATTCTTAAACACAGATGGGGAGGAGATTAATCGTTCAGTGCACAAAGCAGTGATGTGAGGCTCCTGTCAAACCGATGAATGAAGATTGGTGTCTAACACGCCTCTACTTATAACTACAGTCATGGCCAAAAGTTTTGAGAATGACACAAATATTATTTTTTACAAAGTCTGCTGCTTCAGTTTTTGTGATGGCAATTTGCTTATACTCCAGAATCTCATGAAGAGTGATCAGATGAATTGCAATTAATGTCAAAGTCCCTCTTTGCCATGACAATGAACTATATCCCAAAAACAAAATTTCCACTGCATTCCAGCCCTGCCACAAAAGGACCAGCTGACATCAGGTCAGTGATTCCCTCGCTCACACAGGTGAGAGTGTTGAGAAGGACAAGGCTGGAGATCACTTTGTCATGCTGATTGAGTTAGAATAACAGAGTGGAAGCTTTAAAAGCAGGGTGGTGCTTGAAATCATTGTTCTTCCTCTGTTTAAACATGGTTACCTGCAAGGAAACAAGTGCAGTCATCATTGATTTGCACAAAAAGGGCTTCAGAGGGAAGGATATTGCTGCTAGTAAGGTTGCAACTAAATCAACCATTTATCGGATCATCAAAAACTTCAAGGAGAGAAGTTCAATAGTTGTGAAGAAGGCTTCAGGGCACTCATGAACATCCAGCAAGTGCCAGGACCTTCTCCTAAAATATATTCAGCTGTGGGATCGGGGCAGCACCAGTGCAGAGCTTGCTCAGGAATGGCAGTAGGCAGGTGTGAGTGCATCTGCACGCACAGTGAGGCAAACACTTTTGGGGGATGGCCTGGTGTCAAGAAGGCCAGCAAAGAAGCCACTTCTCACCAGGAAAAATAGCAGGGACAGACTGATATTCTGCAAAAGGTACAGGGAATGGACTGCTGAGAACGGGGGTAAAGTAATTTTCTCTGATTGTTTGGGGCATCTGGAAAAACGCTTGTCCAGAAAAGGAAAGATGAGCGCTACCATCAGTCCTGTGTCATGCCAACAGTAAAGCATCCTGAGACCATTCATGTGTGGGTTGCTTCTCAGCCAAGGGAGTGGGCTCACTCACAGTTTTGCCTAAGAACACAGTCATGAATAAAGAATGGTACCAAAACATCCTCCAAGAGCAACTTATCGCAACCACCCAAGAAGAGTGTGGTGATGAACAATTATTTTTTCAGCATGATGGAGCACCTTGCCATAAGGCAAAAGTGATAACTAAGTGGCTCAGGTATCAAAACATCGAAATTTTGGGTCTATGGCCAGGAAACCTCCCAGACCTTAATCCCATTGAGAGCTTGTGGTCAATCCTCAAGAAGCGGGTGGACAAACAAAAACCCACAAATTCTGACAAACTCCAAGCATTGATCAGGCAAGGATGGGCGGCCATCAGTCAGTATGTGGCCCAGAAGTTGAGTGACAGCATGCCAGGGCGAGTTGCAGAGGTCTTCAAAAAGAAGGGTCAACACTGCAAATATTGACTCTTTGCATAAACTTAATGTAATTGCCAATAAAAGCCTTTGACACTTAGGAAATGCTTGCAATTTTACTTCAGTATATCATCAGCAACATCTGACAAAAAGGTATAAAAACACTGAAGCAGCAAACTTTGTGAAAACCAATACTTGTGTCATTCTTAAAACTTTTGGCCATGACTGTAAGTTCATACATCCAGCTTGTTTAATATAAATGTAATGGGGAAGCTTGACCAATCTCCCTATGAGTATCCCTTTTCAGGCTTCAACTGATCTCTAACTGCTCACACATTGGACTAAATCCTCTTTCCAATTTTTTTAAATGTTGCTTTAACATGTGAAACCTTAAGAAATACTACTGCAGTTATTGAACCCATTTTCAATGAAATACAGCCAATCATTAATATTCGTTATATTTTTAATAGCAATCAATGTTTTAGGAGTCCGTGGCTCCAATTACATACTGCATAATGTGTTAGTCTGCCATTGGACCTTACTTTTACAATAAATTTGTCTCGGTTAATATGTTCATTATAGCACTTTTCCTTTGTTACTTAATTAGCATCGTGTTACTCAGCTGTTAGTTGATAATGTGGCACAAGATAGAGACATATATTTTCTTGGCATTAATCATTTACTAGGAAAACTGAAGACTTAACGAAATATTGTGTTACGAATACATAAATACATTACCCATTTACTCAATTACCAAGTAGAGTTAAGATTGTAAGCTCCATTGGGGCAGGGACTGTGTTGCCTGTATCTGATTGTACAGCGCTGTAGTATATGTTGGCACTTTGTACTGCCAGGAGTAATGTATTCACAGTAATAAGATTCTTAATCCAGGTTTTTTCAGCATTATTTGGCAGGAAAGGCAACCAAAAAAATACCTTCCAGCTGGCCTCTGCTTTTAGAGATCAGACTCAAACCACTAATTCCTGGAACCATTACTCACTGGCCAGTTACTCGCACAGAAAAGGGATTATAGGATTCTGATAATTACAAAAAACAAGCCTTTTACTCAGCATTTTGATATTCACAAGCCTGAAAAATAAACAGTCCTACAAACCCCCCCCCCCTCCTTTCCCACTTTTTTTGCTTGTTGTGTACGTATTATTTAAAGTGATATTTTCCTGTGCCTGATCACAGTGTTTTAATGCTTCTGTGTAACGTGTATAGGAAGCATAAATGTAGGGTTAAGTCTGCAGCGATATAATTGCCCATTGCACAAAACACATATGCCAGCAGTCAACATCAAAGTATCAACACTAAGGGGTATACTTACTAAACTGCGGGTTTGAAAAAGAGGAGATGTTGTCTATAGCAACCAATCAGATTCTAGCTATCATTTATTTACTAAATTCTATAAAATGACAGCTAGAATCTGATTAGTTGCTATAGGCAACATCTCCACTTTTTCAAACCCGCGGTTTAGTAAATATACCTCCAAGTTCAATTTATTACTTTTTGTGGGGAAACAATGTGCAATAAGATTTTGTGATATAATGGCAATCGAAACCTTGCATGACTGAAATCGAAAGCAGAATGTCTGATGTTTGTAAAAGGAAACAGACTAATTTACAACCCCATAAAGGAGTTGTGGGCTCTGTAATTCCTTCTTTTGCAGTACCGGTATTTCGAAATAAAATTTATTGTAATAAATAAAAACAGTTATGTAATATGATAATATGATATGATACTTTGCACTTACATTTAGAAAAGGCCTCGCTAGCCTGAGATAACTTGCAGAAAGCAACCAGCAGAATATGTACCAGGTGGCTACATTAATACATTTAGGGGTATATTTACTAAACTGAGGGTTTGCAAAAGTGGAGATGACCAATCCTAACGGGTCTACAAATGGGATAGATGAAAAGGGGCAAGATAAAAATATTGGGCCTCATTTAGAGCAAATCCACATTTGCACCTGAAAAAAACAACTTTTTTTTTTTGCATGCAGGGAAAAGACTGGCAGCTCTTGTATGTATCAGGCAAATACTGGGCAGCTTTATTTTATGACCGATTCCCCTTCCCATCTCTAAATCAGTCCGTATATTTTCCATTTGTTACCCCCCCTGCAGGCAAAATGGTTACAATTAGTCCAAGCTCAAAATAAGGCACATTATCTGCAACTTATTGGTACAAAGACAAAAGAAAATAAAAAAAGTTCTGGATAAGACAAGTGTTTAGACTATTACAAGTAGATTTACTTTTTTTTTTTTCTTGCTCACAAGAACTGAATGAACCTGTCTCTGGAGCTGGTTTTATGCTGTAAGGTTATAACTTACAGTCCCTACCTGATTTCTGTGTGGTGCCAGACAGAGCTTGATGCCACTGCAGATGCCCAGGAGTCACACACCCGGGAGACAGCCCACCTGTCTGTGAGAGGCAGGTGAAGAAAGATATGTGCAAGGACTTCTTGTGGCATGTATTCCCATTGTAAGGACATTGTGTTTCGGCCGCTTCCAGGTAAACCTGTGTGCAGAGTGAAAGGCAGGTGATAGATACTACATGTTACAGGACCAAACAATGACACAGCACACTCTCTCCTCCCTCATTGGTTTATTGGAACAGCTATTGCACAAGGCTAGTTTATGAGTCATTTGTTAAACATTTCCTTAAATAGGTTTTGCTCTTAAAATGATGTCCCTGAGAACATGTGTAAGCTGTCCTGATCATCTAGGGAGCGGCTTTACTTAATATATTACAGCAAATGGGGCAGTACATTACATAATGAAAGGAACGATCCATGTGGAGAGCAGGTGTTTGCAGAGCTATAAGAAGTAGATCCCCCATAGCAGTATTATATCGTCTCTGTAATGAGAGTTCCTTGCGGATGGTCATAGTAACAAATCAACAATTTCATTAAAGAGCTCTTGTTAACTATACAGATCGGAGACAGCCCTCTCGTGTACTTAACCAATACATTCTAGCAATTCACTAGCAATCGGTTACACATAGGACCCATAGCTTTCAGTTCAGCTTATAACAAATGGAATGGGCTCCTTTTTTTGCCCTGCTACTTGTTTTTTTATTATCATTACTATATATATATATATATATATATATATATATATATATATATTATTTATATTAGAGATGTGTGCAACCCTGCATGTTTTGGTTCTGGATTTAATCAGACTTGCCTACTTTCTCCTTGCTTTTTCCGGGAGAGGGGCGTGTCTGGAGGGCGGGAGGGGGCGGGGCATGGCCAATCGCGGCAAAATGATGCTATTCACATCATTCTGGGGTGCCAGTAGCGGGATGCGGGAGAATTGCCAGCTCTCCCGGGAGTCCGTGAGACTGACCCGAATTTCGTGAGTCTCCCGAACATTCCGGGAGAGTTGGCAAGTATGGATTTAATAAAAATTGTGAAAAAGAGATAAAATCATGTGATGTTCAGCTGTTTTTGATTCTACGGTACTATTTATAGCATTAACATTCATTTACAGTCCATTTTTCTAATGTTTCTAATGATCTCCTCAAAACTGTCCAAATTTTCCCCCAATTTTAGCCAAAGACTGTCTAGTTAAAATGAGTGTCAGAGCAGCGGCACACATACACGGTAATTTAATAAAAGATACAGTCCCTATGAAACATAGTGGCACAGCAGTGTGCATAAAGTATCTACAAGTGATTGTGGAATGCCGAAAATGACATTTCTGAGTTTTTCCAACAGATTGACAAAAGTATGTTTTTCAGTGAATTACCGACCATTGTGTGCTAGCACTACTATGCTGAAAGGAGGAGGAGGATGAACAACCAAGTTTTGTGTGCAAAGCATGCTACAATCCCAATGAAACATAGTGGCAGAGCACTAGCTAATAGGATGGTCATTTTAGACAAGTAGATAGACGAAAGTGGGCTGCACTGATAAGAAAAATAGTGAAAGACCAAGTACACTATATATTTTTAACATCAGACAGCATGCCATATGGAAAGTGAACAGGCAGTAGAATTATTATTATTTATTATTATTACCATTTATTTATATAGCACCACTAATTCCGCAGCGCTGTACTCACATCAGTCCCTGCCTCATTGGGGCTTACAGTCTAAATTCTCTAACACACACACACAGGCACAGACAAAGGTCAATTTGATAGCAGCTAATTAACCTACCAGTCGGTTTTTGGAGTGTGGGAGGAAACCGGAGCACCCGGAGGAAACCCACGCAAACACAGGGAGAACATACAAACTCCACACAGATAAGGCCATGGTCGGGAATTGAACTCATGACCCCAGTGCTGTAAGCCAGAAGTGCTAACCACTTTGCCACCGGGACATTTTTGGTCATAACTGAGTTCCAGGAACTTTTTCTTTTACATCTATTCTGGATCATCAAAGTCATTGACATTTATAAGGACAATATTTGGGGGCTGTAAATTAAGTTTTTATTGTCAAGGTTACAGCCAGATCAAAGATGATTACCTATGAAACAATATATCCTAAGATCTGAAGTTACGTTAGTCAAAATGGCTTCCTGCAAATCACTGTGTGTAAGCGAACAAGGGGTTAATGTGCTTTAATGATGGCAAATACATATAACATTATATTTATGAAGGGATTTTTGTGGCCCAATAGTTAGCTTTGCTGCCTCACAGATCCTGGTTTCAATTCCAACCAGGGCCCCATGTGTGTGATTTGTATGTTCTCCCCATGTTTGTGTGGAAAAAATATGTAAGGTGCTTTGGGTGAATCGCTAAGCGCTATATAAATAATATTATTATTATTATTATTTCCACAAGTCTGAGAGTAACTAAAGGCTTCCTAAGAGTGTCAGTTCTTTTACTATATCTTAATGGTGGAAGAAACTGGTCTTTAATACTAGTGACTGCAAAGCTTAATTTCATTTTTAGACAGACCAGGTTGTGTTGTTTTAATTAACTCGTTTACACCGACATCACGAATGCCCAGGCAGGTCTTTGTTGTGATAAATAGACTGCTCTATTTTTTTAATATGCATTATGCACAATTGTTTTCTCTTTCATTACAATCCACATGAGTACACATCCAATTAATTTGCTACTTTGACAATAACTTAGGTTCCCACTCCCAGACCCCCCCCCCTCCCTCATCCAAGTGGAATTGTCATTAACGCATAGTTTCCTACTCTAACGGGAATATCCGGGAGACTCACAAATTTTTGAGAGTTCTCCCGAGCTCCAGGGAGAGCAGGGCAACCTCTCCCATTCTGCCCACTTCCTTAGTGAAGTTGGTGGGGGTGGGGCTAATCACGTCACCCTGGCCCCACACCCTAATGTAATAGACCGAAATTGGTAAAGTTTGAGAGGGGCGTGGCCAAGATGATGAGATTATTGTGGCCACGCCCCCAGGATGCAGCAGCTTTGGAGATCTTCCAGAGGGGAGATCTGAAAAGTTGGCAAGTATGCATTAACATGTATGCAAGCAAATACTTTATTGAACGTGTATTATAAAAGACACTTCACAGATACAGGACGCCACACCCCTGATGAGGTGGTAAGGCGAAACTTGCAGGGTGGCCACCCTTATCATATATTTAAGGTTCTGCAGGGGCAACTATGGCGGAATTGGATTCCTGTCCAGCTACCACATCACTTCCGATGCTGGCCACGTGACAGATTGTACTAGTAGTTGTATGCTCCCATCTATCTATTAATTAATTTTGTCCCGAAGCAGTAAGGGCTAGTTTACCAATCCACCGGGCCAGTCTTTGCCGATGAGCTGGCTGAAGCTGGCGTGGTTGGGACTGAACGCTCAGATGTGAGCTTTCCGTTCCAATAATGTTATTGAAAAAATAATTTATATATAGATAGAGAGAGAGAGAGAGAGAGAAAGAGAGAGAGAGAGAGAGAGAGATTAAAAAAATAAAAATATTTTAAAATCTCTAGAAATTAAAAAAAAAGCTTTATTTAAAGAACAAGCGAGATTTTAACCTGTTACCGCCCTTCTGAGGCAGCGATAACAGAACAGATATTGCAGCTATACAAATATCGCCGTAATACTTGTTAATTTAGGTTCCCCGTGTAAAGGCAAATATTACCGTCGATGGGGCTATAAGCCTTTGACATATAGGACAATATGAAAAAAGCCCTGTGGACATCAAATTTTCCTGCTTTCACCTGTAATAGGGCTTTATCCCCTATTACAAAGATAATGTAGGCACAATGAGAGACTGTAAGACCTAATTATAGGCATTTATAATTTGATCCCTGTACAGTGGCGACACTCCAGGTGTTGTGAAACTACAAGTCCCAGCGTGCTTTGCCAATATATAGCAGCTTATTGCTGGAAGGGTATGCTGGGACTTGTAGTTTCACAAACATCTGGAGTGTCACAGGTTAGCCAACACTGACATATTACATCAACTCACAAAACGTTCACACTTCTCAAATAAAGGACCGTGACAATAATAAAAACATAGAATGCAGGGCATACAATCACTATGATATATACCACTCAGTTATGGGCAATACCCACTGGGAGGTTTGTTATTTTATTTTAAAACACACATTAGAAGTTACACAATGCACATGACTTGTTATATTCTACCAGAAAGTCACTACATTAAGAAATCTTAAAGAATTCTTGAATCAAAAAGTTTCAGTGGTGGAAATGTCATTATGCTGCGGTCCCCTCATCCAGACTTATCCCTTCACCCACATGGTAGCAAATGCCTCAGCTACCATGTGGTAGTGAAAATATCAGGGCAGGCAGGGAAGTAGTTAAAAATGGTGTTTATGTAATGCAGAACACACAGCTGCAGTGTTATACTGCATACATAGGGGTACATTGTTTAGAATAAGTAAAATGACATTTCTCTGTATTAAACCCCATTAATGCCAAGCATGCAGCACACACCCATTTTACTCACCACGATATAAGCCTGATATTTCTTCCTGTTACAAGCCTGCTTCCCCTCCCACAAATCTGTATTGGCTGCCTTGTGTCAGATGACAGACACAGCTACAATCTTGTATTTCCTTGTATGACTTGTGTAATGAGAAAAAATACAGTTATATTAAAGGTAACAGCAGCCTGGCAGACCTTTGCACTATGTCAGGACACAGATGCTATTTATGTCAGGTTAATGTTTGTTATTTTTCATTCCTGCTCAGATAGCTTAGCTGTTAAAGTGGAACTAAATTTAAAGTTTTAAACAACTAAATGATTAAAATGCATAATCTGTTCATTTATGTGAAAAAAAAGATATATTATAGTTATTTACACCATCTCTACAATATCAATGTAGCAGGTAAAAAAAAAAATATTGATGTAGCAAGCTTTACTACTAACAGCAGGGGCTGGCCTGGCTAGGGGGCATTAGCCCCCTGAGCTGGTCCCATAGCAGGCTATCTTGGGCTGAGTCACTGGGTAGCCAGACCCTGACTAGGTAGGAGTGTGGCACGGACTGAGAGAGTGAAGCAGGGGCTCCGGGTGCCCACGCTTCTGCTGTCTGCTCGCCCAGGGATCTGTGCACTAGAGGAGGGGAGTTGGATTCTGCACCCTGGGAAAGGTCCAGAGCTTCTGCTGTGTTGGATGCTGCTGTAGAAGCTGCCATGGCCATCTTTTCCACTAGCCATGATGGGCAAGTGCCCAGTGGCCCCACGGACAAGGGGGCCCCATAGGCAGGGCTTTCTTAATTAGAATAAATAATCCTGCAATAATAAAAAACAACCTACCTTTTGCGGTCACGCGGTCAGGTGGCGATCCAGTTCCTTCCTGTTCCCCTCCTCCGTGCTGTGCTCGCACTGAATGTCAGGCGTGACATCATCACACCCGTCATTTTCATTGAGGAGCGCAGCATAGAGGAGCCAGGATGCGAAATGTAACGGAGAAGCAAGTGAAATTCAAAGAAGCAGAAAAGAGAAAATAAGAAGAAAGAAGAGAAGAAGGGGGTGCAGTCGGAGGACCAGGTGAATGAATGGTAAGTGAAGGGGGGATTTGATTTTTTAGTTGCTGTACTTCAAGAGTGGCAGGGCAACAACGTTCAAAAAAAGTGATTTTATACCCCAGTGCACTGCTTTGCCCGGGGGCCAATAATGTTGGTAAGATGGCCCTGGATGCTGCCACAGTAAAATGACTCTGTGCCTTATAAATAAGGAGTGGTTCACCTTCAGATTATTTTAATTTACTGCAAATGCAGAATTTGTAATAATAGGGTTTACAAATGATTAATTTTGGAACAAGGCAAAAAAACAAACAAATTTGCAGCCATACGCCTGCAGCTCACTGAGAAACATGGGGGTGGGGGGTGCCTGGCACCTCTGCAACTGCCAAACCCACCAGGCCCCATCTTCCATTGGTCCCTGTGTTTCCGTCTTCTTAACACGATCACCATACCATTAGCCCAATACGAAAAAAACCTATTAAATCAACTAAATTGCGCAGCAAAGACTGTGATCCCGGTCCTTTGGAGATCTCCTTCCTCTCCAACGTTAAAAGAATGGTTTGCAAGGTTGGAATGTTACAGACGCATGGATGGTCCTATATTATCCTCCACTGACAAACTAGAAGTTTACTGCACGATCTGGGGTTGCTGGTTGGAATTCACATACACGGTCATATGCACCTCCAGTAATTCTTCTTTACCCTGATGAAGTTTTGAAGCAATACCCATGTCCTACTTCTTATGCCAGTTCCCTTGGCCGATTCTGGACCCTAAGCCTAAACCTACACCTCTAACACTCATTGTTCCCTCCTCCTTCCCTTCTTTTGTATGTCTCTCTTTTTGTTGAGCTTATTTGTCATGAGACTATTATTCCATGATCTACGTGAACTTGTTTTACGTTGGCTGGTTACATTGCCTGGAGTTCAGGGTTTTCCTTTATTGATGGCACAGAACTAAAGCATAATCTCATGTGCTTTGTTATATTGTGTCCTCTCTATGGCTTCATTATGCTACAGCTCAATAACTTTTGTTTTCTGTTGTTTGTTACTATTGTATGGCATTGGTTTCTATAAACCTTAAAAAAGAAATATAAAAAAAAGCCCTTTAATATTTATTGCAATGGAGTATTTTGACTGCGAAAAAAGTACATTTTACTTTGTACAAATTCATAAGGGTTCTAGGTCCCCAATGTCCCCTATACTGTACCCAGCATGGTATGCTTAGATGCCAATGGAAGTTATTTTCAAATATTGGTTATTGTGTAACATATAAAAAAAAATCAGATTTAGTTCTACTTTAAGACACTTCTTTTATTCATAAAAAAAATATAACCTCTTACCTTGTTCTACACAGGTACCACCCTTCCTTTGGCACAACGTATAATCACGTATGTTGACCCAATTATTGCCTAATATAATGTTTGCTGCATTGTTTGATCACTTCCTCCCTTGATTCAATGTGACGGTTTATAGCCTTAGTGTTTTAGGACTCAATTACTCACTGTACAATAAACATGAGAGGGAATCTTAGGACATTCCAGCATTGTTTAGTCCAGGACAGCCGCTGCCTACTGAGGATGGTCATAATGTTTAAAGAGACGTGTTTATAGTACAAGCTGCGAACAAAATCATATCAAATTCCCCTTATATTGATTGATTCCACTTTGACTGTAACTTCTTTGCATTATTTACATTTTTATTGAAAGACCTATTGTACAAACAAAATAAACATGTAAATAATGTACAATGTCTTCCAGTATGTTGTTAATTGCATAACAAGTACAAACAAGTATAATAATATCAGATTGGGGGATTTTTTTCCCCACTGTTTGTGGCTCAATCCTGACAGAGCGTAAGATCCGGTCGGGGGATGACCTCTGAGGGATGACATAGAAGTGAAAGGGGGAGTGCTGAGCGTACAGACTTGGAAGTGAAGTGCGATGTCTGTACAGCTAAATCTTTGCAATACGACCACTTTAGTGTGTGGGTCTGTCCAGGACCAGAGCAACTTCATGGGGTCCCCTCCATAGCTGTTGGCAGGGGTCATGGGCACAATAGGTTGGTGGCTCCTCTCGCATAGGAAAACTGAGGGTGGGGGGGTAGGGGGGGTTCGTAGTGCCTGCAATGGAAATTCACCCAGCAGTGTGTCAATGTTCTTTGCTATCAAGAGATGTGCACAATATCCTGCTTTCACTACTTAAAGTATTTCTGGTCTGGGTCTTCCTGAACAATGCAGAACTCCCGCACTGGTTCATTGTCTCTAGCCTCCCAACAGCTCCTCTCACAGGTGAAGATGAGAACTGTCCCAAACTCCAGCATCAGGTCTGTAAGATACACAAGCATTAGACGCAGGCAATGCCAAGCAAAGTATCCACTGACCCACATCAGGTGAGTATCTTACCAGCTTCTGTTCCATGCAGCATAGACACAAGAGCTGGCATCAGCTGGAATTCAAACACTCTTTTCCCCCCGCAACGTGTACATGGTAGAGGCTGGGATGCTACATCTGGGGGGCTCATGTATAAGGGCGTTCCATTCCAAGAATATCTGTGGGGGGGGGGGACAGAAGAATTAAGGAACAAGGTTTCTATCAGTGCAAAAATGGACATATAACATAGACATAGCTTATTATTAAATGAAATTAAGAGATGAAATATGCTACTCCTATCTGAAAGGCACAATGACATTACCAAACAATAAAGTGGCCACTTTAACAGATCGTAATATGCTTTAAAGTGAGAGAGCCTGTTTTACTTTGCAGCCCTCAACATGAAGGAAGCACCGTTCATGCCTGCGGAATAATATAATATTTATTTGTAACGAGGTTCACTTGAGGTTTAACTACTGTAATTACTTATTATTAACATTTATTTATATAGCCGCAGCATATTCCTTAGTGCTTCACAATTACAGACAGTGGTGTTTTGTTTGTTCGTCCATCCGAATAGGAAGTTGACAGGGGAGATACAATGGTTAGAATCCTGCCCTGTGAAACAGGCCAGAACTTAGCAGCACAGAGCAGAGCAGCGATTACAGACATCAGCAGGTCAGCTGGATCAGGCGATGTCTGGAAGTAATACTGTATAGTTTAATATAGTTAATTCCCCCCAAATACACATGCATGGAGTTCTTCCTTAGAGGGGTTCTGCACTTATGGTTTTTCCCCCTAACTGAAGTCCCTTTATAGGATATATTAATGAAGGATACTGACATTATAATCACCTAGTGGCTTAGTGGTTAGCACTTCTGCCTTACAGCACTGGGGTCATGAGTTCAATTCCCAAACATGGTCTTATCTGTGTGGAGTTAGTATGTTCTCCCCGTGTTTGCATGGGTTTCCTCCGGGTGCTCCGGTTTCTTCCCACATTCCAATGTGCACGCAACCACCAATTTTTAGTATGACTATGTACCATAAGGGTACATTATCAAGAATCCAGGGTACAGAGGATCTAAAAAAATTGCAAATAAGTGATTCACAAGACTAGAATGGTGTAGTTTATTGTGTGTGTAGTTTAAGTCAGGATTTTACTGATCGTTAGCAGGGCTGGATTAACCATAGGGCTAACTGGGCCACAGCCCAGGGGCCTATGGCATCCAGGGGGCCCTTGAAAGGGCTCAGCAGCAGTATTGATTGGTCGGGGGCGGGGGCGCGATCCGTGCTGCTGAGCACTTTCACTGCGGTCCTTCCCCGGCGCGCTGTAGTCTCCTTACTGAGGAGATCTCGTAAGTCTCACTCTCACGAGATCTCCTCAGTAAAGAGCGTACAGCGTGCCGGAGAAGGAGGTAAGTGCCGGGGGGTGGGGTGGGGGGGGCAGCGCTGGCAGCTAGGATCACTGGGGGGTTGGGGGCGCGGGCAGCTCAGATCACTGTGGGGGGGGGGGGGCCCTCACGGGGGAATGGAGGCCCCCTTAGCCCAGGGACCTCCATTCCCTTAATCCGGCCCTGATCGTTAGACAAGCCAGTCTGTGTAGGAGAGAGAATTATCTGCTTGAGCCGCTGGAAATAAAGGGGGACCCACTAAGTCCACAGAGCAGAGGTAAGTTAGAGATCGGATCTTATTTTAACACATCTAATTCCACCAAAATGTTGTTTTGGGTGGTGTAAAGTTTTAATTGCTTTTATTTGTTTTATTTTTAAACAGGCAGATAAAGCAACTGCAGGAACTTTAGACCATTATATTCCTGTATTGCTCAGGTTTACATTTTGCTTTGTCACCATCAATGGTAACCTTGTGTACGGGGGTGGGGTACGGGATACTGAAGACAGAAATTCCGACACTAGTGACACCGATAGGGTAATCACGACCCCTGTATAAAGTAGGCCTCCTGGAAAAACATTATACAGCGGTCGTGTGTTCCTACTGCCCCCTTAATGGCCTGAATTGAACTGTTGCCCTTACAAGTGACGTTGAGGTCACTGTCGCTACGTGTGTTTGCCAAAATGATTCTATATCACTATTTCAAGATGTCGGAAAGTAGGCGAGTCGTGATTACCCCATCGGTGTAACTAGTGTGGGAATTTCTGCCTTTGGTTTAATGATTACCACCGGTGTAAGGACATGTAAGTCAGACTGTGTCAGTCTCTCTGGTTAATAACCTGAGGATCTGCTGTTGGCATGGGGAGATCTTCTTCAGGAACTTGTAAAACACACTGTTGCGATTCTGCAGGTCGCTCTTCTCATACTTCTCGCCCTCTCCTTTCCCCTCAAAGCTGCAGGAGAAACATTACATTCACAATTTAGCAAGGATTAAACTGTAGCGGTTTGTATTCTGAAAAACTAACACACTGTATATCAATACAGCAACATTGTCATTGTTGCCGTGACTTAAGGCGTAAAATTATTACAATAATTATTTACATATATTGGGTACCTGCTGGCATGTTGCCTGCCTTCAGCAATCACCGATATGCAGCCTTGCAGCGACAACAGATTAGACATCGCTGCTTTCTGCACAGGTTTCAGAAACCAACACAGGGTCTGGGGTCCAAGTCAGTTTTCCATGTGTTGTTACAGTACTAATCGGGGGCAAACGCAGGATTTGTAGAAGGGGGTTTCCACACCACGCCGCCAGTGGGCGTGACCAGCATGCATGGAGGCGTGGCTAGAATTTTAGACAGTGCTTGGCTGCTCTCCAACTCTTCCTATCACCATAATATACATGGGCAATGCTGCGTGCACTACTGTTAGGTGCACGCAGATCTCCCTTTTCAAGCAGAGCCGTGCGACGTTGGAGCAGGGTCCAGCTACCTCAATTAGACAGTGTCCCAGGCTTGGAGGGGGGTTTCCAGGCACTAGGAACCCCCACCCCCCTTCCCCTCGGTTTGCCTATGCTAATAGCTCAGCTATTTTGATAACCTTTAAACCTTTGAGACGGCTGGGAAGTTATTAGCCAAAAGTGACCTTCTGCTACTCCAAAATGGCGAGATAATCTCCAATTATAATATGGCTTCCTGTCCATTCTCTGTGTGAAGCAGCCAGAATCTACTTAAAAAAAAAAAAAATCGCTTTCATGGATGAAATTAGCATAATACGCTCATTTGGGAGAAGAGAGTTTACCGCTAAATGAAAAAACTAACGAAGACCTATGAAATGATACATTGACGATAATGCTTCCCTGAAAACATCAGGAAAGTTGTTTTCATCTGCAAACCTGAGCATGATGGTGACACTGTTCCTAAGTGTATCCAAAACAAATACAACCTCCCAAACTACTTAAAAACAAGTACAAATAATGCAACGTAAAATTATATAAAATTTGAATTTAATTTTAAATTAAAAAGTGTCAATGGTAACAGTTGCCGCCAGTAGGATCCAATGGGGAGCCGGGAATGCTGTTACCATGAAAGAATTTTAGGGCAGCACTGTGGTTCCCTCACTATGCTGGGGTCACGGGTTTAACCAGGGCACCTGTATGTTCTGTTTGTGCATGGGGCTTCCTCCCACACCCCAAAAGCATAATGGTAGGTTAATTGGTATCTGACCAAAATGATTCTGGTGTGTCTATGTGTGGTAGGGTATACAGTCTGTAAGCTCCACTACGGCAGGGACGGATGTGAATGATTGAAGTGCTGCATAATATCTATATAAGAAATGTAATAATAATGAATGTAGTGAATTGTAGCTCAACCAATAAGAGGACCCTCTGTCTGTGACCTCACCTCTCCAGATCCTCCATTAAGGTTTCCTCTCGCTGCTCGTACTCTCGTAGAAGTCGCCGAGCGTGATCCAGATCCGTGTCGCACTCACAATCTTCCTCCTCTGCCACAGCCATATAATAAGATTGAAATACAGGGTGGCAAGACTGTACCGGCTCCGAAGTGTCAGTGAGCGACAGGCTTTGGAGCTGTGACCTCCAGTCGGTCTGCAGGGGCACTGAAGGGTCACTGGTGATGAGGGTCACAGAGGGTGTCGTATATGGTTCGTCATCATCAGACCCCCAATTATCAGCATCTTCACACCAATCTGCAGCTGACGTCTTATCCTGCATAAAATAGTGAGCATTCAATAAGCAATGCCATCACTTCCATTAATATTATACATATAGATAGATACACACACGAAGATCTGCTGCAATACCTGCTGTGACAAGGTCTGTGTGATCTTTGACTTATATCCCACAAGGCTCTGGGATCGTAATGCCACCCAGCTGCAGGCGTAAGAGGGAGAGAAAAGGAGATTACACAAAATCTAGGAGATATTGACATTACTGCTGTATTTTAACTTTCATGTAAAGATTAATTCAATTTCCACTTTGGAGACAAAAAAAGGATATTAATGATATTGTGATGATGAGGGGGTTAATGGAGAATGATGAGAAATGTTGGGCAGCATGGTGGCTTAGTGCCTCTGCCTCACAACACTGGGGTCATGAGTTCGATTCCCGACCATGGAGGTGTTTGTATGTTCTCCCCGTGTTGCGTGGGTTTCCTCCGGGTGCTCCGGTTTCACTCCCACACTGCAAAAACATACTGGTAGGTTAATTGGCTGCTATCAAACTGACCCTAGTCTGTCTATGTGTGTATGTATGTTAGGGAATTTAGACAGTAAGCTCCAATGGGGCAGGGACTGATGTGAGCGAGTTCTCGGTACAGCGCTGCGGAATTAGTGGCGCTATATAAATAGCTGATGATTAATGAGGAGGAGCAGTTAATTGATTAATGGAAAAAAGCCACGCCCCCTTCTTTGGGATAGGAGACCTGCTATGGATATAGCAGAGTCCTGTTTATCAATTCACCAAGAAACACTAAACCTAAAACACAAGTTGCCTTATATAAAAGAGCCAGTGTAATTATGTAAGGTAATGTATTTATCTAACGTAAAACATTAAAGGTATGTACATCAGCTGCTACAACTCCCATAATCTGATCCTCACTTCACTGTAACTTGTGCGTCACATCTGTATGTAGCTAACAGGAACTTATCGTCTACTGTTATGACCTGTGTAAGACCACTGATCAATGAAGCATCATTCTGACCAATTAGCACAGCTGTAACTAGTTTGTATTCATCCCAACTATATGTTATCACTCTAAGGGGAGACGTGTTGGGATGTGACCTGGTGAGGTTTTTCCATATTTTCTGCTCTCCATGGAATAAGCTTCATTGCAGCTTACAGGTCAAATACCCTACCACGCAAACACACTCATTTCTATTTGTTTAGAAGCCAATTAACCTACCATTACTACATCATTGAGACAACTAACAGTATATGTTTTCTCTTGTTTTAACCTTCTTTCCTGTCTTAATACCACAAAGAAGACAACCAAAGCTTTCAGGGCACAGACTGTCTGGTTATTAATATAAATAATGGAAATCTCCCCGCAGGCCCACATCAATACATCATTATTAATATATAGGGCAGCAGGTAAGGAATGCTCACATAAACATATGTAAAAGTTTGAGGCTGCGTTTAAGGCGTATGCTGTTATCACCAAAGTTGTAAATATGTAAATTAAATAAAAAAAATACATTAGCTTTTTCAAGTAAGTGGTTCCCAGTGTGCTGGCTTTCTTACAGCGCACCCTTGTGGAAGGGCCGCTTATCATCCAGACTTCATTACTTACAGCTAGTATGTTAGAGTGGTCTTTGATCAGTCGGGGAAGGTAATGCTGGCATTCAGCTGAACATGCTGGCCAATGGACATGGAGCTGTATGAGCTGGGCATGAGGGTATAACACTGACCTGTGGTTGGCATGCCACACATGGAATGTATGTAATAGACATGGACTGTTATGATAGCATTGGGCAGCAATGGACATGACAGTGTGCATACTATGTATGTAATGGGCATGAGATTATTATGCTGGCATAGGGCCACAAATTGGGGAAATTAGCAATACAAATTATAGGCCGGTATGTAAAAATTGCTTTTACTGTGATGGGCATGGGGCTGCAGGTTGTGGGTGTTATGCATGAAAATAGGATTTTTGTACTTACTGTAAAATCTCTCTCTCTGAACACGAGTTGGGGGACACTGCTCACCTTGGGGTATAGAGGGTGCTGTGGTAGTAATGGCACTAAAAAAACTTGTCTAGCCTGCTCCCCTCCCCTCCCCTCTATGCCCCCTCCACAGGAAGAGCTCAGTTTATATACTAACCAAGCCAAAACACAGCAGAGTTACTAGGCAATAGTGTACTAGAGATAGTAGGAATACTACTGCCTAGTAACTCTGCTGAAATAGTCTTATGGGATTGGACAATACAATCAATGTCCAATAAAATACTATGGGGGGTATTCAATTGTTAGCGAGATTCCCGGAAAACGAGCGCTCTAAAAATATTAGCGTTAATACAGTAATTACTCGCAGCTCCCTGAGCTGCGAGATGAAATTCAGCTAGTAAACTACCGCGCATATTACCGTATTAACGCTAATATTTTTTGAGCACTCGTTTTTCCGGGGATCTCGCTAACAATTGAATACCCCCTTATGACTCCCATCATGAAGATAGTGATCTTTTCAATCCCTAAGAATTTAATTCATGCTGCTAACTGACTTTATACTGTAGACCAATTACCAACATATATTAACTACTCCAAACGATATGAGCCTTGATCATTAGTGACCAGCCCCTTCACCGGGCCCATTTTTATTCACTTTTTCACTCTCTTATATTTTAATATTTCGCTCTATTCTGACAATTCATGAGTGTTCCTTTAGAATATCAATAAAAGTTACGTTTTAACTGCGTTATGTTTGGTAGAGGACTGGAGTGCTTTGAGTGCAACCCTCGCGCCTCTCTCTTTCTACAAGATCCACGGCAGCATCGAAGTGGAGGGTAAAGATACACCAACTTGAAGTTCCAGTGTACCGTCATGGTGTCCACTAAGAACGCCCGAGGGTCTCTTGACCTGGCACAATACCTTTCTACCTTGCGGTTGTGCCACGAGGCCATGTCTGGTCTCTTGACCTGACACAATACCTTTCTACCTTGCGGTTGTGCCACGAGGCCATCATGTCTATCTCTGGCCGACCTCACCGGAGGACTATTTTAGAAAACGACCATTCGTCTTGGTGAAGGACATGCCGACTTAAGCAGTCGGCCTCCCAGTTGTCCACCACCTGAAATGAACACCACTGAAACTGCAGGAACCTGTTGTTCCTCTCATTTCATGATCTTTGACACTTCCTTAATGGCAAGAGGACTCCTTGTCCCTCCCCTAACCACTCCCACTTAACTCTTTGCTGGCCCGCACAGAATTCACAAAAAAAACATACATTTGTAATTGCAGACAAAAAAACACACACATCAGAACCTGGTGGGGACTGCACTCCAGCGACAGCTCCCCCCAGCATAATATGCCCCACTACCTGTTTGCACCGTAACTTCTCCTCCAAATGCCGGCTGGGCAACTGGATCGCAAGGAGCTCAGCCTCCACAGCAGTCACGGGCGACCGGAGCATGCTGCCGTGGCTCCAGGGGCGGCCCGCATCGCCTCCCTGGAAGCGGCTGGATCCTGGACACTACCGGATTGCCAGGTGACCCTTTTCCCAGCCCTACATAAATCAGGGGGAAGGGGGGGGTAAGGCGCCTCAGGCGCTCTCCCTGAAGTAGCCGTGGTGATCACCTAGCTATCTATAAAAAAACATAAAAAAGCTCTAAGACTAGACTAAAAGTGCCCTGCTACGTAGGCACTAAAAAAAAAATCTGAGCTCTTCCTGTGGAGGGAGGATAGAGGGGAGGGGAGCAGGCTAAACAAGTTCTTTGGTGCCATTACTCTTACAGCGCTCTCCATACCCCAAGGTGAGCGGTGTCCCCCAACTAGTGTGAAAGAGAAATGGTAAATTATCTTAACTTCACTGGTGCCAGCCTGTCTAAGTAATTGTAGGTCGCTGGTCATGAAAGTGGGACTTGCAGGCTGAAGCAGTAACGTTGATAGAGTTGCTGGAGGACTTTTGGCATACACAGAGCTCAATCTTAGTGGCTTCAAGGCAATGATTATAATTCCTATGGCCAGCCAATAAAAAAAAAAATTAACATCCAGGTTGATTCTGCCAGGATCCATCCATAATGTTTCTATATTAGCAGGATGCTGCCATAAATACATTTAGTAAGTTCCTTCTCTGGGTAAAGGGGGAGGGCAGTAGATCTGGGACTCTGCTATGACTGAACAATCTGTCTATAATATATTAGATTGTTTACCCTGATGTGTCTGATGGTTCTGGTCCGGCCACAGTGACACTGGCAGACCGTGTAAGGCTCTCTGTGCCCAACATTCCCTTTTTTTGGGACGTTGCTCGTGGATCAATAGGATCTGTGCACTGCCCACTGTCTGGCGACAATAGAGGTGATAGACACAATTGCTGTCAACTCCTCAGTGTACAGTGGTCCGCCGTACTAGATTACCCTGACAACTCATCTGGCACGTACATGTTGCCAGTAGAGCTCACTGATAGTCCTGAATGACTTCCACAGTGATATAAAACGGTCAGGAGAATCAGAAGAGGATCCAGTAACTGGTAAATTGCTAAAGTGTGAGTTTAAGCTGGGGTGAAAAAAGGGAATTGGGTTACCCTATGCAACTTGTGGCTGGAAGGGAGCGTTATCTCTTCCACAGGAGGCTGGTAATTTAGGAGTGGTGGTATCTGTGCAGCACATGGCTCGTTATTGGTCTAGAGGAAGTGGGAAGGCCATGGGGGAGTGTCTGGCAACTGGTGGATTTCTCAACAATGGGGAGTATATGACTATTAATAGTTGTTTATCTCAGTGCAACATAATACAGGCCGCTGACCCTCAGGGGACAGATCTGGCCATACATAAATATGTATGGCCAGATCTGAGAGGACCGAACGTTCAGCAGAGTAACATTAATGCGGTCTGACAATTACCTCATACCCAGATGCTGTCACAGTCTGACCACATCTACCATCCATCTCCTCTGATGGCTCCCCTGCACCCATATTGTGGCTGCTGCAGTGTACAAGAGAATGTAGTGTAGGAAAGTGATATGAGAGAGCATGTGGACTGCCCTGGCACACTGTCACCTACTGGACAGGTGGCATATACAACCCTGCTATCAGTTATTTTATGCAAGACTAATTGTATTGTAGATTTAGTGGCCATTTAACTGTCTATGTTTCCTACTGGTTTCTTACCTCTCAGGCTTTCCCCAGCATGACTTCTTACCGCATGCAAAGACATGGATGACGCGGTGGTACTGTGAACCCTCTAGGGGGCAGTATACTTGGACTACATGACAGAGGACTGCAGAACACAGAGGACATGAAGGAAAGAGAATGGTGAAGTATGGTGGGGAGTCCTGTCAAAGAAAAACATCAATGAATGGTAGATTTTACAGTCCTACAACTGTTAATGTATGCAGAAGACATTATGCTTCATGCATACTCATATATACAGATATTAGGTCATTGAATAGAGAAAGTTGAAAGGTTTGCACAATTTAAAAGGTAAATATGAAATGGCAGGCATGCTAGCATGTCTTCATTGCTGAGCAAAGCCCTAAACAGACCTCTAAACTCACAATAAAATATTCATACACCTATAAATAAAAGTTAGCCTACCATGACACAACTTGAAATCTTGGGCATTGCATTTAATATGCAGTCGTGGGAAAGCTATAGACTGAGAGATCCATTACTGAAATTGATCGGATCATTATCAGCCAGATTGGGAAACGCAGTCAGAAAACGACCGCTATCGGACCCGTGTGTGGCCTTCTTCTGACCGTACTAAGAGGCCCGAGTAAGACTGAACCAGAACAGTCTGCTCAGCCCGTGTGCCAAACAACCAGGTCTAGTCCGATTTGGCACCCATGTGTTTGGCCAAATTGGACACGGAGTCCGTCATTCTCAGCTCGGGCTAAATGTGCCTGTGTGCGGCCAACTTAAGTCATATTTTACTCTTAGTAGTTCTGAAACCTCTCATATTAAAAGTATTTCACTGGCTAATGTGATGTCACAGCAGCAATAACAGCAAACAAAGACACAATCAAACACGTTGTATAAAAGTCTTGATCACTTCTAGTATTTTCATATACGTACCCCCAAGCTGCCTGTCCCTGTTGAAAACCAGGATTTATTAGACACACATTGTGGCCAAATCTGCCATATACTTTGAGGTTCACTGACCAATCTGTCAAATCTGACATGACAGCAAAGAAAACCTCTGTTCCAGTTGGCCGATGACCCCATGTATATGCTGATCCTTCACTTGTATAACACTTTTCATTTTCAACCACTGATGTTTTCATTTGTTCCTGGTTAAAGGGCTTTACTTTCTGATTTCCCGAGATCCCCGCCATAAACATAGTTCTGTTGTTATTGTAATGAAACTGACAAACACAAAGCCCTCGGATCTCACCGGCAGACCCCCAATCTTGCTGGTGTCCCATGATGACCCTGTGTCCCCTAGTATTGCATCTTTAAATCCAAGCAGCACCCGCTGCTCCTGGGAAGGAGCCTGTGCCATCCCCTCAGAGGGGGCAAAGCACACACTTGCCAGGGAGGCAGTACCACCTGTGTTTCATGAGCTGTAAGATGAGAGTACCCTGTGCGGAAATAAACGCAACAATTATCAGCAAAAAAACAGTAATGGGCATTAACATGTAATGTACAGAAATGACAATTGACAAATTTCCATATGTAAATGTCTAAAAGATACACAGATAGCCCACTAAGCACTTGTGCTTTACCGCTTCCTGCCCACCCTTACCCTCCACCCAGCCACACACGTCTGCCAACTGCACACACACACACCTAGAGAATACAGCCACGAACTGCAGGCTTTCAGTCACAACCTGCCCAATGCCTTCAACAGGCTTGTCAGGTGACCCATTAAACGCCAGACTCAAATCTGCACTGCGGTCACTTCACGAAGATGCTTAAGGTTTCATTGTGCCCCAACTTTTCCCAGGTGAGTCCTACTTTTAATTATTTTTTTTTATCATCAGACACCCTTATCTCACAATGCATTTCTACATTAAACTTCTGATGCATCTGGACTAACTAACTACCGACTGCTTGTTTGTACCTGCACAGTGGAACATATATGTGATGTATAGTTTAGACCTATTCCTCTCTACAGGCTGCAAGCACTTTCAGGGGGTTGTTTTCCGCCCTTAATATTTACATTAGACAAATAAAAATGGAAAATATAAATGTAGTGTTAAAGTCAGTTTTATAGTGCAATATTTTTGGCTAAAAAAAAAATACACAATAGGGGATATTACTGAACAGAATTTAGAATTTTACACATATTGGGAGGTCTGTTTTCTTTTTGTCAATTCGTGAAAGATGTCATTATATAGGATGACAGCGTGATATAAAGCATACAGAACGTTTTACTTCAAATTTGCTGTGAAATGTCCCTAGACAATTCCAGCTCAGATTTATAGAGGTGCACTTTCCCGAGTGACACTCACTTCCACAAATGCCACAGTGGGGCAGCTCCAATTGATCCACCTATAGCTTTATGATGTCAAATAGCTCTTACAATAAATTGCTAAGATAAAAGATTCAGAGTAATTAACGATCAGTTAAACCGGATTTTCATGTGAAATTGGAATTTTATGAGAAATAATGCCAGGCTGCAGCAAGGCCTGTTAATCACATAACATGTAACGAGCTGTCAGCGTCACACAACCCGTAAGAACACATATGCCTCACTCTGTCATTTATATAACTAAATCAGTTAGTGCACTATTCAATAAATTGTCTTTAGCAGCAAGTAACCTACAATACATATACAAATATTTACGTCTGTAATAACAGTGTATTTTGCAATCTCATTCTTCATGTTTACACATTTGGGGGTATATTTACTAAACTGCGGGTTTGAAAAAGTGGAGATGTTTCCTATAGCAACCAATCAGATTCTAGCTGTCATTTATTTAGTGCATTCTACAAAATTACAGCTAGAATCTGATTGGTTGCTATAGGCAACATCTCCACTATTTCAAACCCAAAGTTTAGTAAATATACCCCTTGATGATAAAACAGAGCTACCACCATTCCTCCTATCAAACCCTTCATGAAGTTCACCTTATGAGGTATTATCGAATACCCACCTTCCAAGCCTGCTACCCTGGATTCACCCTGAACTCTTCTCCCTCCTATTCAGTTTAATGAAGTCATACTGCTTCCCCTTGAGTAACACTGCCTGAATACATCCCTTCCTTTTCCAAATGTCACCAGGACAATCTATTTCTCCTCTCCTTCTTGAACCTCCAAAATAACATGCAAAGTCCTTTCTCTTTCCCAAGCCCTCCATCATTTTGCTCCAAGATCGCTGATCTAACCTCTACCTCTCTGTTCCCTTTCTTCTACACTCTTATAACAGCTTCTCACCAACTCCTCTAGTGCTGCACCTCTGCTATGGAATGCCTGCATCATGTCCTTCTAACAACCTAAGATCCACCTGTCTGATAAGGCCTGTGTTACCTCTGCCACTGAACTCTTAACAATATCTCTCTAGTGTTTCTACACCACCTCTAAGGGAGCAATTTTATACCGCACATTCCCTAACCAGGCCTTGGGTCTAGAATGTATTGCCTATTATTAGAGTGTACGGTCTGAAGAACCGGGCCCTCTCAATCGTTTGTGTTAGCAATTGTAAGGCTAGGTACACACTGGAGAATCGTCCGACCAATCTGTAATCTACAATGATTTTTCCTACGACTGAAGGTCCGACCAGTCGGGCAATTTATGCATACGCACTGACATAATCTGTGCTCTTCATCTGGTCCTATAGTCGTTTAGAGAATGACAGCACAATATGCATTCATTCATTCCTGTCACACTGATTAACCGCCTTGTTATAGCTATCCACATGTCATAACGACTTTTGTTAGCTTCTTTGACTCAAACGAAATATTCTGAACGAACAAATTATTCCATCTACAGCACTCTCTACATTCAGTCACCAGGACACGTTCATTGCCAGCATCGGCTGAAAAGACCATGAGTCTGTAAACTCTATAGAGATCATGATCGTGAGGGCATACATACTACATGATGGGAAAGTGATTGGAAGGAGATTATGAAACAGTATAACCCACCAAATGAAACGACAATCGGCACTTTGAAATGACTGTCGTTCATCGTGTAAGTATCCGCACTAACACAATATGCGGGCAAGCGGTCGTTTAGCGTGTGATTGGCCCGATCAGCTGAAAAACCTCCAGTGTGTACCAAGTTAGATTGTATTTATATGTCACCATCCGCAATCTTCCAGTGTGTAATGTAATAGAATATAGCTGGGCATAGGCAAACCAAGGGGGGGGGGGGTGTTGGGGGTTGGTTTCTAGTGCCTGGAAACCCCCCCTCCAAGCCTGGGGCACTGTAAAATTGATGTGGCTGGACCCTGCCCCTGCTTCACACGGCTCTGCTCAAAAAGGTAGAGCTGTGTGCACCTAACAGTAGTGCACGCAGCATTGCCCGTGTATATTATGGGGAGAGGAAGAGTTGGAGAACAGCCAAGTACTGTCTAATATTATAACCACGTCCCCCCATGTATGCTGGCCACGTCCACTGGTGGCGTGGTGTGGAAGCTCCCCTCTACAAATCCTGCGTTTGCCCCTGCTGGGGCTTTATAGTGTACATCAGGCCTGTCCAACCTGCGGCCCTCCAGATGTTGTGAAACTACAAGTCCCAGCATGCCCTTCCAGCTATCAACAGGTTGTCTACTGGCAAAGCATGCTGGGGCTTGTAGTTTCACAACACCTGGAGGGCCGCATGTTGGACAGGCCTGGTGTACATCAATGTTATGATTAATAACCAGGTATTCATCTGTCTGTGTCTAATATCCACAACTCCTAATGAGAACTCAGATATAAACAGGATAGACTTCATGAAAAATAATTTCTTCCTAACCGGTTATCAGGCACATGAGCTGGTTACCTGCAGTTGTGCTGCACTATCAGTTCATCTCCAGCTTCTTATGCCTGACAGTACCCGTATGTAGAGTGACAGGCCTCTCCTAGTACATGTGCTATGTGTAGCGGGTCAAACAAACCCGAGGCAACCTAACCTGATGTTGCCCGTACAACTCGCAGCCTCTCTGAATTGGAGGCGCGCTGACAAATACCACCAGTTACTCCTTGACTGACTGCAGACCAGCCTATCAGATTCGTGGCCGCGCCACCAATGAGCGGCGGCATGTAAACGAGCTTCCTGCAGGTCACAGAATGTCAGAAAAGAAGGCGGGGCGTACTATTAACCCCTGCACCACTGGAGGTTAGCAGATGTAGTATTACAGCTGGAGAGGAAACATGGACGTCTGTTGTGATAAATGACAAACTCATCACTGTTTGGTTTCAGAATGCACTGAGTTGGTGCAGTCACTAAACATCCTGCTCTTATCAGACAGCATCGGGACTACACACATTAGCTGTATAAAGCATATACAAAGGAATAGGTCATTAGTCACCTTAAGATGCAAACAGCCCTTCACAATACATGTGTCATCTTACTTCAGCACTACAGAAATTATAGGGAGCTGTGATTATGACAAAGTAAAATTATTATTAAACTTTGTTTTGATTTTCAATAAATATTTAAAAACATATATATCTATAGACTGTGCCATATACATCTGTAGAAAATACCATACACTACCATACACATCTATAGACTATGCCATATATATCTGTAAATATGCTATATACATCTGTAGAATATGCCATACACATCTGTAGAATATACCATACACATCTATAGACTGCCATACACATCTGTAGAATATACCATACACATCGATAGACTGCCATACACATCTGTAGAATATACCATACACATCTATAGACGTGGAATATACCATACACATCTATAGACTGCCATACACATCTGTGGAATATACCATACACATCTGTAGAATATACCATACACATCTATAGACTGCCATACACATCTGTAGAATATACCATACACATCTATAGACTGCCATACACATCTATAGACTGCCATACACATCTGTAGAATATACCATACACATCTATAGACTGCCATACACATCTATAGACTGCCATACACATCTGTAGAATATACCATACACATCTATAGACTGCCATACACATCTATGGAATATACCATACACCTCTATAGACTGCCATACACATCTGTAGAATATACCATACACATCTATAGACTGCCATACACATCTGTAGAATATACCATACACATCTATAGACTGCCATACACATCTGTAGAATATACCATACACATCTATAGACTGCCATACACATCTGTGGAATATACCATACACATCTATAGACTGCCATACACATCTGTAGAATATACCATACACTTCTATAGACGTGGAATATACCATACACATCTATAGACTGCCATACACATCTGTGGAATATACCATACACATCTATAGACTGCCATACACATCTGTGGAATATACCATACACATCTGTAGAATATACCATACACATCTATAGACTGCCATATACATCTGTAGAATATACCATACACATCTATAGACTGCCATACACATCTGTGGACTATACCATACACATCTATAGACTGCCATACACATCTGTGGAATATACCATACACATCTGTAGAATACACCATACACATCTATAGACTGCCATACACATCTGTGGAATATACCATACACATCTATAGACTGCCATACACATCTGTAGAATATACCATACACATCTATAGACTGCCATACACATCTGTGGAATATACCATACACATCTATAGACTTACATAATACAGCTATAAAATATGCCATATATATCTGTAGAATATACTATACACAGCTGTAGACTGTCATATACATCTGTAGAATATACCATACACATCTATAGACTGCCATACACATCTGTAGAATATACCATACACATCTATAGACTTTCATAATACAGCTATAAAATATGCCATATATATATGTAGAATATACTATACACAGCTGTAGACTGTGATATACATCGGTGAATATGCTATACACATCTGTAGAATATACCATATATATCTGTAGAATATACCATTCACATATGTAGTCTATGTCATACACACTTGTAGAATATGCCATACATATCTATAGAATGTCATACACATCTGTAGAATATGCCATATACATGTGTAATCTGTAGAATATACTATACACATCTGTAAAATATGTCATACATATACTGTATGTAGAATATGCCATATACATTTGTAATCTGTAGACTATGTCATATACATCTGTAGAATATACCATACACATCTGTAGAATATACCATACATATCTGTAGAATATACCATACACATCTGTAGAATATACCATACACATCTGTAGAATATACCATGGCATACACATCTGTAGAATATACCATACACATCTGTAGAATATACCATACACATCTGTAGAATATACCATGGCATACACATCTGTAGAATATACCATACATATCTGTAGAATACACCATACACATCTGTAGATTATACCATACATATCTGTAGAATATGCCATATACATTTGTAATTTGTAGACTATGCCATGAAAGGTCTAAGTATTGTAGAACAGAGTGCAGGAAAGGGGGATTAATCTGCAGTCCCCCCTGCAGGGTGATGTGAAGACATCTCTGCTAGTTTAGTATGTGACCTTCCAGTCATGCCCATGGGATACCATACCAGCTGGTGCTTCATATTGGTGCTGACAGTCTGCTAGGACGGATGCTGACAGAGGGACATGTTTAGTTTTGTGTTTCCTGGTCTCCGCGGCAGTGTCAGAGTTAAGTGGGCGGGCGGCTGGTTATTGCATGTCACTGGCCGGGGTGTGAACTGCATGCCAGGTCGGAAGAGCTAACACTCTGCTGGGGATTGGGGATAACAGGTAAACGCTCCAGTTATGTGGGTATGTCAGCCATATTAATGTTGTGACCATTACACTGTGACAGCAGAGGACTTTGGGGGTACTCTTGTTATATGTTATGTACTATTTGGAAATAAACAGGAAGGCTGGTGTCACACCTGCGTTATAAAAGCAGCGAACTCCTGATGTTAGCAAACGCTCAAGTTTGTTAAGAGCGTTTTCCTGGGCGTTTCTGAGCGTTTTTATAGTTGTGATGGGAAACTCTGTTGTTTTGTGGAATAGGCTACAGCTTTGTACATTCATTTCAATGGACATGTACCCCAGAACCTTTTTTTACTGCTAGGGAATGATGCCATAGGTTGAATTTGTTAGGGAGGTGTCACAGAGACACTTTACACTCAATTGGGGCAATTCAGTCACCTTCAAAGTCCCATTGGAGCATCATATGATGTGCCCCTGTGCACATTTGTGGGTATCTTGTTAATACATTTTGGTACCCTAATTTTCCTCACGGCCTCTGATAGGACTTTTTCCTACTGTACAGCGCCGCACAGCACTGTAGCGCCTTACAAATCTACGATAATAATAATTGAATTGCCCCAAGCACAGTATCTAATACTTACCTACTCTCCTGGATTTTCCGCGAGTCTCCTGGATTTCGGGGAGTCCTCCCGCACTCCCAGAAAAGTAAGCAACCTCACGGACACTTGTGGAGGCGGCCTCGCCATTCAATGCTGCAAATTTAGGGGGTTCTTTATAATACGGGGCTATGGTGACGCGACAGTGTCACCCACGGCCCCCTACACTTGACACATGATCTGTCGGATCGTCTAATCTCTCGGAGGACAGGTCTTAAAAGTTGGCATGTATGCAGTATGTTTTTGCTCCTGATTTAAATCAAACATTGCTTTAAGAAAAACGGAGAGGCTGTCACACAAGCACTTTAGTCGCCCAAGTGGTTTTTAAGACACTGGCAGCAATGTTTTGGACAAGTGTCCGAAACACACAGTAATAGTAGTCTCCAACTGAACGGCATTATATTTGAGCAGACTGCCGTACGGAATGCTCATTGTAAGCTGTGAGATTTAAAAGGACTGCGTTTCAGCTGCAATAAAAGTGCTATAATCCTGTTTTCCCTTACTGCACGGCGCTGCTAAGCACGGTGGCGTCTTACAAATGTACCATAATAATATAATACTTAGGCATGGGCGCTTCTGAGCTGGGAAAGTGCCTCTGTGACACCACTCCTAGCGCATACCCCTCAGCAAGTCATCGGCTATGGAACAGGCTGCGTGGCCACGGCGTGTTCATGGCGGGGTGACCAGACCCCAGAGGGCTGCCTAGCGCTGTAAAGCTAGGCTGCCTATTAGCTATCTCCCTTCCCCCAACATTCCCACCCACGGGACAAATATGTCCCCTAGAGGGACAGCAGGACAGAGCCCTAAATACACCGAAATCGGGACAATTGGGAGTTAGGCTAACGTTATAAGTTTTGCAAACAGCTAGTATATCAGCACAGAGCAGATTCCATAGATTCATAGTGATATGAAGTCTGAGCTGATATCTGCTGCTTTTTACTGAAACATACAACTGGTGTCAAACTATTGTTTTGGAAGCAGCATTTTCTGGGGGGAATTCAATTCCCCCCCTTAACACTGCCATGTTAAACTTATTACCGTTAATACGGTAATTTTAACACAGATATCTTCTTGCGGCCTAGGGAGCCGCGAGCAAAAGGCCTGCATTAAATTTACCGTATTAACGGTCATTTTGCATTACTTTTTACAGTAATGCTGCCAATTGAATTCCCACCTATGCGTCAGTAAAATCAGCTAAAAGATATCTGCTGGTAATTTAGGTAAAGTGTATAAACATTTTGCTGTAGCACAGCTGTTTCCAAAGCTTCTATCGTAAAATAAATGCTACATATAAGGGGAATTTAATTTCCTGTGTTGTTCTATGGTAATGATGGGCATTATTACTACGGTAATCTCAATACAAATCTTTCCTCCCAGCTCTGTGAGGAATCTGCTTTAAAAATACCCTAGTAACGGTAATTGAGTGCGCCCCGCGTTGTTCGGAAATTGTATCTCCCCCAAAGTGTTTTTCATGGGTGAGTAAAAAAAAGATATGAAAATGCTTCTAACATTTTTTTCTGTGTATTATGTAAATCAAATTATCATAAATTGTCATGAATGAATTATGACACCAAAATGTAAGGATTACACCACAATATTAATGATGCTGTATAATTGCTTACTCCTATAACAGCACTAATCAACTGTACTACCCCAGATTGGGTCTAATAACTTAAAAATACATGTGAAATGGCTTACATACGTGTTTTGATCCTTTTTGTAAACTGTTGTGTTCAGGACTGAGTGCAGAGATTTCTGAATTCTGATTAGCATTAAAAGTGTTCTGACCAATGGCACCACTGTTGGATGTACTGCACGTTTGAAAATTCCAGTGCAAATTCTGTTTTGTGACTCGTTCACCTATTTTGTGCAAGCACATTTTGTGATTCTGTGCTAAATAAAGGCTAGGTGCTCTCATGTGTATAGTATTGTGGCTACATGCAAAATTTAGATCTCATGTTGCAGGTCAAGATATTTAAATGAGCTCCAAGGTGTGGAGACTTCATTTCTGGATTAGCGTTCGGCCGTTGAGCGTCTTTTCCTAATGCAGAAGGACTTGAACTTTACATGTAATTGAGTGTGACAGAGATTAGGGGTCCGATTCATCAAGGAACGCAAAACAAACGTAATGGGTTTTTGTTTTTTTTAAAAAACACACATATATAGGTATGCACACATTCAACAAGAAACGGATCTAATGATACTTTTGTTGAATACGGCTAAAGGTGTGCTCTGCTCTAATAGACAAGACATTGCAGGATATGTAGAATATAAATCACAAAAGAACGCACGGAAAAAAAAAATCAATCAATGTCTCCTGTTAATAATATAGTCGTTAATTACAAAACATAAGCAATATCATTTTTTTTCCCATAAAATGCTTCTATTAGGATGTTATTAATGTCTACTGTACGTAAAATACACCACTAGTAATCATCACTTAGACTAGACCTTTAGCTGGAGCAAGTGATATGACTGAAAAATCACATACCTTAGAGATGTCCAAAGCTTGAATTGAGCTTGGCACGCCCTTACCGTACGTTGACTACGTGCATAGGTCCAGTCCCCTCCCCGTTCCGCCCGTGAAATCTTAGGTTGTAGCAATGGTCCTTTCTGCAAGAAGGTGAATTGAAAGTTGGGGCGTTCTCTGGTGTATTTATCAACACAGTAACCACAGTCTACTCAGCATTCGATTCCTCCATACCTGCATGTTAACTATATTATTACACCTCTGTACCATATAATCCATGGCAGGAATATATAGGTATTAGTATATGGTGCATCCAGCTTATTTTATTCCGAATTGTTTTATTAGTAATATACTATCCTCTTATTTCGCTTTTTTTAGACCTCATATAATAAAAGTTATGTTTTAAACGGATGGCCTTAGCATATATAATTATTATCAGAGGATTCTGTGTTTGAAAGACACCTGGTTGAAAAGTTAATTCTAGTTATTGTCAGGCAGGTTTTCTACTATTTCTACACTTACACCAGACCTGTAGCTGGTGCAAATGAAGCAATAGAAAATCATGTAGCTTTGAGATGCCCAAAGCTTGAATGGGGCACTGTTGTATGCGATCAGGCTTGGCCTGCCCCTGCTGTACATTGGTTACATACTAGACATGTTCACTGACCCCCGTGTTCTGGATTTGGTTTTGGATCTGGATTCATTTAGCGTTTTGGTTTTGGCAAAACCCCCCTTGTGTGTTTTGGTTTTGGTTTTGGATCTGTATTTTTTTAGAAAAATTGCTAAAATATGCTAAAATCACATAAGTTTGCTCTTTTTTTGTTCCTACATTATTATTAACCTCAATACCACTAATTTCAAGTCATTTGCAGTTAATTTTAACCACCTCACAGGTCACAATATTATTTTCATACACTTTCGGACAAATACTGCAGCAAACTGGCTGGATGGTAAGCGACAGAGCAATGACTCAAGCACACGGTAGTTCCTACCACATCTAGGACACATTGGCACACAGCAGTGGCAGAATAGGAAAGTGGTTAAAGATGGAATTGTCCTAGAATCATGAAACCAGTTATGGTTCATTTAATCGCTCCACCCATTTCTTGGATAACTGAGGTAATTCTACAGCTAATACATGGCAACAAGCGCTAACTCCCCCCCCCCCCCTTTCCCGGGATGCATGCTTTTATCAGACCCACACCAATCCAGGGTGCCAGACAATGCTCTAAAAAGAGCCATTGTAATTCCCAGCAAAAAGTGAGTTCATCACTGAGCTTCGAATCAGCCCCAATTCCCACAAAATTATAATATAGTTCGGTACCTTTGATGTAAAGTGCAGATTACAAACACTTGATGAAACAGCAGCAAAGTGGAAGGTAATATAAATACACGTCTATTTAGATATCCATGCTTAATTACTTCTGCAAGCAACATTGTTCTTTGTTAACAAAACTGTTGTCTTTATACCGTTCAAAAAAAATAAAAAAAAAATCCTCCACCATTCTTTGGATGTTGATAGTAGGATCAGGTGGAGTTACAGCAAAGGTGTCACTAATTCTGGTCAATTCTTTTACAGTAGACAAGACCAAAATGTTGTGCTGAGTCATCTGCATCCTCAATGGGTGTCTAAGATGTTTGCTAAGCACACAACAATATATAGCACATGTAGGCAACATTGGCACACAGCAGTAGCTGAAATTTAAAGTGGTGCAAGATGGAATTGTCCTTGTGAATATGATGAATTGCTTGTTGTTATTCTTTTAGCATAAGTTTCTGATTTTCCCAACAGCTTTCCATGAACTCGCTTTAAATGGTGTAACATGGATGAGGTTCCTAGATGGTTAAGGTCCCTACCTCTACTGACTGTGGCTTTACAAATGCTCCAAATGACTAGACAACTGGTGTCCTAGGATTTGGGTAAAAATAATTCCTCACATAAGAGGTGGATTTTTTGGTCTTATGTCGAGGCATGACAATGGCCTTCTTCTTATCACATGCAAGAACTTCTTCCACCGGTGCAGCACTTACACAAACAATATCATCCTCATCAACATCCTCATTAGCGCCCTCGTCGGCTAGACAAATATCCCCCTCATCCTGTTGCAAGTCCAAAGTGGCATCCTCAATTTGTGTATCACCGGCTAGACTTGGGCTGTTCAGGCACACATCAGCAGAACTGCTGAAAGGGGCCTTATTTATGGGTACACTATCAGACAAGTCAGGATTACACATAGCACTCGTGGATAGACTCTCCTCAGAGATTTGTTGCATTTCTGAATCTGAACGTACATTTTTCTCTAATGCCTTACTGTTTTCTTCCAGCTCGGCTTTCACACGTAAAGTATTTGGACACCACTTTTGGAGTCCAAATGATAAGGTCTTGCTTGGTCACGACTGACCTTACAAGAAGATGCCTCAGTGACAGTTGCAGAACTAGCACTCATAGAGAAAGGCGAAGGCCTCATTCTTTCCTTGCCACTGCATGTGTAGTATGGCATGTTGGCAATTAGTTTTTTTTCTGCAAATAACTTTGCCTGGATTACACGTCTTTTTTGCATGACCAAGGTGAAAGGTGTTTTCTTACATTTTGGTTTCCCTGACTTACAAACACTATGCACTTCAACATAGGCTTTACCAGATAACATAGAGGGTTTACTATCATCATGACTGGTGCCAGCAGCTGCTTGGTGCACCTGCTCTTGCTGTGTACTGCTGTGAATCCATTTTGATAACACTGTACACTTTGACTGCAAATTCAGAAGACCAAGTCTGCCAGCCCTAGTATTTGTATTTCGGCAATGACAAATAGCAATGGAGCAATGGAGCTCTCCTCTTTGTGTGTAATGTATATAACACTGTACAATTTGACTGCAGATTTACACCAAATCTGCCAGCCCTAGTATTTGTATCTCAGCAATGACAATTAGCAATGGAGCTCTCCTCTTTGTGTGTTACCTATATAACACTGTACATTATGGGACTGCAGATTTAGAAGCAATGGAGCTCTCCTGAATGTCACTGTAGACTTAGAAGAACACTGCTACCCCCTCCTCTTTCTATTCTACCTATGTTGTTGCCCAACTGCTCTACAGACTGTGCTACCCCTTCTGTGTCCCTCTGTGAAATGGCGCTAGATCGCCGTGGAGGGCGGTACTTATAGGATCAAAAAATCACGATATCTGACTACGTAACAATGACGTTTTGCCTCGTTTTCAATTCCGAAAAAGTGCGAAAGTGCCTAGTCAGCTCGGCACTCGGATCTGCTAAGTTTGGGTATGTTCGGTTCTCGGGGAACCGAGCCTGAGCATCTCTACTACAAACATACACCCAGTCCCCTCTTTGTTCCGCCCTTGAAATCACAGGCTGTAGTAAGGTTCCTTTGCGCTGCAAGAGGAATCGGACTTTGCTGCATGTACTCGAGCTTGACATGTCCTTACTGTACATTGACTATGTGCATATGCCCATTCCCCTCCCCGTTCTGCCCTTGAAATTGCAGGCTTTTGTAAGGGTCCTTTGCGCTTAAACACGAATTGGACTTTTCTGTGTTCTCTAGCTTATGGTTTGTTTCTGGGTATGCGCAGAGCGCTTTTACGTTCCTTAATAAATCAGACCCATCATTTCTATGGCTACTTTCTGCAGAGCTGCTTTATCAGTTCAGAGTACATTCCATGCAAATGCATGACACTTTGGCTCCCAACTTGACAACTGAATTGCTCCCCTTCCATAATCTTAAAAGAACACTAAACAAAAATTGAATAATGTCACTGTTATCATTAGAACGTTTCAGTAACTTTTTTTTTGAAAGTGAAGATATTTGGGATATCAACAATAAGGGGATAATATAATCTGTTTACACCAGGCTATATTGATATTTTCCAGACAGACAGCTTGAACTTCTCCTATACCAAGTCTGACATGTTATAGGAAAGGTGTATAAATTGTGCTTGGTTTCAAACAAAAAAAACCTGTACTAATCCAAGTCTGACCCTAATTCCCTCCACCCTATTTTATTCAGACATGTACCAGGATATATAAATGTATTTCTGCTGCCAGCACCAAGTCTGCTTATTAATTTGCAGACTGGCTTTTTGAAACTGCGCCAAGTAGTTTTAGCAGCCAATCATCTCCTAAAATCCAGGGGGAGAAAACCTTTCAGGAAATTCCAGGCACCGGTGCTTTTACATGTATAACTACAGCAAGAGACACCAAGCAGTTAGAAGAGCAGTAACATATTAATACTAGAGATGCCCGGGCTTGGTTTTCTGAAAACCGATCTCACCCGAACTTAGGGGATCCAATTAGGCTCGCGAGCCGGCTCGGTACTTTTGCGCGTCCTCGGATCTGAATCGTGGCAAAACGTCATTGTTGTGTCGCCGGTTTTGGATTCCATAAGCACCTCCCTCCCCAGGAGATCCAGCGCCATTGCTCACACTGAAACAGGGATAGCAGTGTTCTTCTCACTCTCCATTCTCCAGTGACATTGCTCAGTGCCATTGCTCACACAGAAACAGGGATAGCAGTGTTCTTGTCACTCTCCATTCTCCAGTGACATTGCTCAGCGCCATTGCTCACATAGAAACAGGGATAGCAGTGTTCTTGTCACTCTCCAGTGACATTGCTCACACAGAAACAGGGATAGCAGTGTTCTTGTCACTCTCCATTCTCCAGTGACATTGCTCAGTGCCATTGCTCACACAGAAACAGGGATAGCAGTGTTCTTGTCACTCTCCATTCTCCAGTGACATTGCTCAGTGCCATTGCTCACACAGAAACAGGGATAGCAGTGTTCTTGTCACTCTCCATTCTCCAGTGACATTGCTCAGTGCCATTGCTCACACAGAAACAGGGATAGCAGTGTTCTTGTCACTCTCCATTCTCCAGTGACATTGCTCAGCGCCATTGCTCACATAGAAACAGGGATAGCAGTGTTCTTGTCACTCTCCAGTGACATTGCTCACACAGAAACAGGGATAGCAGTGTTCTTGTCACTCTCCAGTCTCCAGTGACATTGCTCAGTGCCATTACTCATACAAAAACAGGAGGGGTAGCAGTGTTCTTGTCACTTGACAAAAATTGACTGGAAATTAATGTTATTGAGTTTAATAATAATAATGTAGGAACAAAAAAAGAGCCACATTATGTGATTTTAGAAAAAATAGGGATTTTAGAAAAAAATAGGGATCCAAAACCAAAACACACGAGGGCGGTTTTGCCAAAACCAAAACATGAAGTTAATCCAGGTCCAATACCAAAACACGGGGTACAGGGAACATCTCTAATTAATACCTGTCTGCATGGGTGGTTCCATCCTAGCAAGAAGTGGTGTTGTTACAAGCTTGACATTTGTTGTGGATATTGCCCTGGAAACAAATAAGAACGTTAAACAAGCATTTTCTATCACAATGAGTGTTTTGTTTATTTAATTTAATAACAGCAAGTTGTCTTTTCCTGAAAGCTGTTAGGTAATGTGTAGTAGTATGTAGTAGTATGCAGTATTATGTGTAGCGAGTAGTAGCTGATCGCTGCGGTTTGGTGTATGAGAGATACTCTGTAAATTAGGTCGTCAGATGACAGGCTGATTCCAGGTATTAAACTGCAATAGAGACATTACTTCCTTGTGTGATAGCTCAAAGCACTTTTTTTTAACTTTAACCTCTTCCTTCCAAGAAAGGACTTGCAGGATGAGGGCAGGGCCTAAAGAGACTTGAAAATCTAGTTTATAATTCTTCTGCTGACAAACAACAGACAATGTATTCACACAGAAGCCTCACTCCTTGCTGCAGAGAACACTCCTTCTCTGTATAGGGTAAGTTCTTCTGTTAAGAATGACAAACACCATGTCATGTAAATGTTTCCCCAAATACAGTCCCTTAACTTTTTGGGAAAAATAAGGGTTTGTTTTGTGCATCTTTAAAGTTTAGGAAATCATTCTGACAATCAGATATTATACAGGTATACCTTCCAGTTTTCGGCCAGATACTCTGGGTTCGGGAGAACGTGTCTGGATTCCAGTGACACAGGGAACCGTACACAGACCTCTTAGTTAACAGCCACTCAGTGAAATCGTTGCAGCCTTTCATTGGAATGATATCTATGGAGGAGAGTCTGCAATCATTCCTCTGACTGGCTGCAGTGAGCTCACTGCATGTTTGTGATGTCTGTGACCTACATTGTGTGGTCCGAGCTGTACCTGGGACCAGGGGTGAGTAGTATTAGGGGTACAAGGTCATATGAACAAGCTCTGCACTGTATTGGGGGTACAAGGTCATATGAACAAGCTCTGCACTGTATTGGGGTTACAGGGTCACCTGAACAAGCTTTGCATTGTATTGGGGGTACAGGGTCACCAGAACAAGCTCTGCATTGTATTGGGGGTACAGGGTCACCAGAACAAGCTCTGCGCTGTATTGGGGGTACAGGGTCATCTGAACAAGTTCTGCACTGTATTGGGGGTACAGGGTCACCAGAACAAGCTCTGCATTGTATTGGGGGTACAGGGTCACCAGAACAAGCTCTGCGCTGTATTGGGGGTACAGGGTCATCTGAACAAGCTTTGCATTGTATTGGGGGTACAGGGTCACCAGAACAAGCTCTGCATTGTATTGGGGGTACAGGGTCACCAGAACAAGCTCTGCATTGTATTGGGGGTACAGGGTCACCAGAACAAGCTCTGCGCTGTATTGGGGGTACAGGGTCATCTGAACAAGTTCTGCACTGTATTGGGGGTACAGGGTCACCAGAACAAGCTCTGCACTGTATTGGGGGTACAGGGTTACCTGAACAAGCTCTGCACAGTATTGGGGGTACAGGGTCACCTGAACAGGCTCTGCACTGTATTGGGGGGTACAGGGTTACCTGAACAAGCTCTGCACTGTATTGGGGGGTACAGGGTTACCTGAACAAGCTCTGCACTGTATTGGGGGGTACAGGGTTACCTGAACAAGCTCTGCACTGTATTGGGGGTACAGGGTTACCTGAACAAGCTCTGCACTGTATTGGGGGTACAAGGTTACCTGAACAAGCTCTGCGCTGTATTTGGAGGCCGGCGGAGTGGGGAGGGGTGTTCACCAGAGTATGTTCTGTCATACACAGGAAGTGGCAGTGTTCACCAGAATACAATGCATCGGTATGGGTCACCAAAGTAAGGTTGGCGTTGTTTTGTATTAGTGTCACCAGAAAAGGTTCTGCATTAGGATGATTAGGTTTGTCCTCTGTACTGAGGTCACGTAATTGGGGTTCTGCATTACACCAGGCCATGAGACTTAGCCCGGTAGTCACTTTTTTGCCATATCTAGTATTTTGGCATAATGCACGGTGCCGTGAGCGGATTATTTTTACACTTGTGAACTTAAACCTTTTTTTTTTTCTGCGCTGTTTTTATATCTACTTGAAATTAGCAAACGGTGGCATTCCTAGGGGTAAGGAGACTCCACTAATAAATGGGTGACTTTGCTGTCTGACAAGATGGTGCTGTGACCATGACTGAGGGGGTTTTCAACTTGTCTCGGAGATGATAAAGGGAATTACAAACCTTCCAACATGATCCCTTTACTCAGGTCCACAGACGTCTTCTCCCGTTTCCTCAGAAATTTGCTGCAATTTAAAAAAAACAAACAGCAGACATTTGGGTGCACAGGGAAACCGGCCATGTCGGATAATCGCCTCTCTGCTTTGTAGATTAGTGTAAACCTGGTGGCAGCATTGAAGCTGAATACTTAGCTTTGCACTGTGGTGCAGTGGTTAGCATTGTTGCCTCACAGCGCCGGGAGCGTGGCTTAGAGTGCGTACACACTGCAGAATTAGAACAGCATCATTCCATCGTGGAACGAGATTTTTAGTTCAGTGTAAAAATCTCGTTCAACGATATGATGTGCTCTGGAACAGTAATCTTTCCTCTTTTGGTGATATTGGGTCAGCCAGTCATTTATTGTCTGATTGGCCCGATAATCAGCTGAAAACACAGTAGTGTGTACCCAGCCTTAGATTCCCACCAGGGCCCCATCTGTGTGATGTTTGTACCCCCCCCTGTTTGCATGGGTTATCTCCATCTGCTCCAGTTTCCTCCCACAGGGCAAAAACACACTGATAGATTAATTGGCTGCTGACTAAAATGGACCCTAGTGGGAGTACGTGTTAGGGAATTTAGACTGTAAGCTCCAGTGGGGCAGGGACTGATGTGAGTGATACATTTTCTCTGTATAGCGCATACTTGCCAACTCTCCGGACTCGAGTGGGTCTCCCGGACTCCCGGGAGAGTATGACAGCCTCCCGCATCTGCCCACTTCCTAGAATCAAGAATCGCGGCATTTGGCTCCGCCCCCTGCTGTAAAAATACATTACGGGGCGGGGCCAAAATGATATGGTATATTGCTGCATAACGCTACTATATAAATAAATCATAATGAATAAATAGTAAAAAGAAAAACTATGTAGTGTAGTTAGAATTAACCTGCATAGAAATGTACTATATTTACAAAATATAGAGGTGTAGGTAGCTTAGCAGTTGTCCTACATTCCAAGTACAACTGTTTTCCATCTACAGGTACACGGAGCTGCTTGTTCTAATGAGTTCCAGTGAGTGCCCAATTCATGCTCTTCCCCACCTGATAACGGTAATACCGGATACATTGACCACTAATAGAACAAAACACACTTACATGGATAGAACCTCTGTCCAGAGGTTTGCATGCACTGTTCCACAGCTAAAATGTTGGGCGATATGTTACAGGTCATTATGTTGTCAGTACAGGCTCCAGAAATATGTCATTACTGCTCTAGACACACGGAATCTTAAATTCTCTCGTGGCAGCAACACATGTAGGCAGCTTAATCCACCCAACATGCCCAGTTTTAGTTAACATTTATAATACTTTTGTTAGAGTCTGCTTAAAAATAAAGTAAAACTATAAAAGCATAACTGTGTATTTAGCACATCACCCGCATTATCGACTTCAAATGTCACGGAGGAAGCGCTCTCTCTTCAGGGAATACTGTACAAGAATTAGAATACGTTCACCATGTGGTACAGACCATAGCTGTATTAAAGCTGTTATTGGGAAACATTAGAGAGCTCTTAATAGTGAAGTTACAAAACTTGCTTAGTTTCTATACCGACACCAAAGAATCGTGCTCTGAATGTGGCAGTGGGAGAAGGTGAGTAATTATACAGTCACTACTTACTCCCTCTCCATTCACTTAGTTATTACTCATTATAATAGTAAAAGTGAAAGTACAACACAACCAAAACTGTGCAGGAACATCCTCTGTTGTACGGCTAGCTATGTTCACTCCATAGAAAATCCTAAACAAATTATATTTCGCCTATTTATAAGCCCAATGGCTTTTTATATATGGCCATTAAAGATGGAGGCTGTTTCCTCCATTGCTGGCCCAGTGGTGGACCTAGATTTTTTTTTCTTAGGGGGGGTGATTCCGCATAACCACGCCCCTCCTTTACTCTGATTGGTTGGCCCCTTTTCTTTCCGATGATCAGACTGCTCAGCAGCAATTTTAAGGTATTACGATTGCTCATAGTTGCCTACTCTCCCGAAATGTCCGGGAGACTCCCGAATTTTTGGGAGTTCTCCCGGACTCCCAAGAGAGCAGGCAAAAATCCCGGAACCAGCATCTCCCCGTTGTTGTAGATGGTGGGGGCGGGGCTAACCGCGACATCGTGGCCCCGCCCTCCTGCTACGATTGGCCAGAATTTTCTAAGATTGACAGGGGCTGGAGCCTAGCGGCGCATCGCGCGTGACCACGCCCCCTCGACGGACCCCCTCCCGGACAGCTGGTCTCAAAAGTAGGTAAGTATGTGATTGCTGCTGGGCCCCACTGTTGCAGCATATGGTGTTTGGAGCTGAACTCTGTGGGCTTGATTCATGTCACGCCGATGAACACAATTGTATGCAATTCATCTTTGAATACAGATGACACGACTGCCTACTACTTAAAGGGGCGGAACAGAGGTGGAAAGGGGCGAATGAACGTAGGCCAGGTATAGTAAAAGTGTGTCAGTGCAGATGCGGACGATTCAAGTCCTGGGTTTCTCTAAAGTACGCTCCAGTTCCCTGCTCTTTTTTTGTTTAAAACGCAAGTCGCGTGCAGGTTGTGTCCGAACATAAATCAGAGCCTGCATGTGTCCAATGCGGAGAAACAGCACGACAGCACGCTTCCACATTTGAGGGAGAAGTCCTATGATGTCACATTGCAATATACGCTCAATGACAGGCAATCTAGGCGAGGACAGATGATGCCAGCCTGCACTAATCGATCCTCGCACGCTGGTTTGTATAGTAGCTAGATTACTAGTTACTCATAGATCCTGTTTACTTTGGATCTATATGCCCCGGGCAGCACGGTGGCTAAGTGGTTAGCTCTTCTGCCTCACAGCACTAGGGTCACAAGTTTCATTCCCGACCATGGCCTTATATGTGAGGAGTTTGTATGTTCTCCCAGTGTTTGCGTGGGTTTCCTCCAGGTGCTCTGGTTTCCTCCCACACTCCAAAAACATACTGGTAGGTTAATTGGCTGCTATCAAAAATTGACCCTAGTCTCTGTCTGTGTGTCTGTGTGTGTGTGAATTTAGATTGTAAGCTCCAATGGGGCAGGTACGGATGTGAGTGAGTTCTCTGTACGGCGCTGCGGAATCAGTGGCGCTATATAAATAGATGATGATGATGATAAAGGGAAGAACATCTGGGGGTCTCATGTAACTCCTGAAGCCCCCACACCCCTGCTTAAACGGAAAAAAGTTTAAAAAAAAATAGCAAAAGTAAAAAAAAGTTTACAAAAATGTTAATAATAAAATAATAGTCTGCACATCCAATGCTAAATTATAATATATGTATGAATAGGTTGGCTGTTTTTAAGCATTTTAAGGAAACTAGTAAGGTTTGCTGTAAACTCATTATTCATTTTACACAGAGTGCTCTCTGTTCAGTAATATCTGGTAATCCACAAACTATTTCCAGGAAAAGACGTGTCTACACCCAGCAAGGAAATTAGATGATGTGTGTTTAGAAACTGCAAACAAAAGGAAATGTTGTGGTGCTAGGAGTAAGGTGAACAATCTTTCAGTATCACATTCTGTGTAGTAGCAGCCAGAGGTAAATGACGCTGCACGTGGATCAGATCTGCCGACTGGAAGTCTCTCTATACACTGACAGTGATGGGCTCACTTTGCGTTGTGAAGTTAAGTTCTGCGCTCATAGCGTTGGGTGTTATCTTTTTATTGGACACTGAAGCCTTGCAGTCCCAAACTTTGTGACCTTGTGAATTAGCTGGTTTCAGATAGACTAATTGCAAGAAGTTGCCCTCTGTCTTTGGCTTATCTTCTAACTCTAAAAACTAAACTTGGAATAATAAAGTTATATTACAGGGGAGCTAAGGTCCCATATGTGATAGGAGGGGTGGTGACATGTAATAAGGCAAGATAATGTGTCAGGAGGGGATGGTTATCTGCCTCCTCTATAATATCCTTTCACAGCAAATAATCAGTTAAAAAATAATTCTCAGCGAGCTAGAAGCATTGCAGATATGTGAAAATGTGTCTGGTTATTATAGTACTAGATGCTGCTAAGAAATAGGAGCTCTCCTGTTTGTTTGATCTATCACCTGTGCAATTACTGCTACTACTTTGTGTAGGATAATTCCTGTAGTTCACTGATTCAGCTGGTTGCTAGGCAAATAGTTACAAGCTTCATTCAGCTCTCAGTCTGCCAGCCTCAGGTGTGCAATCACCTACCACACTCATGCAGCTAATCATCCTGCACTTCTGATTGGTGCTGCTGCCTTTATAAACCTCTTCCTGGCAGCATACCAATGCTGCTGATAGTTCCTGCTTGACCTAGTGCCCTGTATCTTGACCTGTGTTGCTATCAGTGATTGACCCAGATGGTTTATTGGAATTGCTGTCTTCTCCACTCATGAGTTTTTTTTGTTAAGTGGATTTGCTTTCGTATCTCTACTTGCCCTGGCTTGTTTAGAGGATCCAATGTTCTCTCTACCGGTGGTAGTGATTATTCCGTCAGTGAAAAAGCTGACAACACTTACACCGACCTAAAATATCAGATAACTCTAAGGCCGACAAGGATTAGACATAGCATATAAGTGACATCCAACATTCTCCACACCTTGACTATCCGTCAGCTGTAAATTCCGATGTTCTAAAATGTCTCCACAGCAATTGATGTCACTTACAATGGCCAGACTGAAATTGCCGGTTTTAAAGCGCCAATGGTCGGACCTGTTGTTTCGAATACATTATATATTACATTAATCTATTAAAAGTAATATTTTTTTTCACAGCATCAATACTATACATTATACATATGTACATGATGTGTAATTAATTAGATGGACAACATTGTTCCTTTCTTGTGTCTTTCAGCCCTCAAAGATGGCATCCGGTCCCAGTGAGTGGGTTGGAAGTGTTTACCTCTACATTCAGTCCGACTCTACCTCTCTCCCTGCTCAGTATGACAACTGTAGATCAACGGTGTACTCTGCACTCAGGAAAGCTTTGTCAGGTATAAACAGAGTAATGTCTTCACAGAGAGGTTATAGCTTTACCAGGACAGCGATGTACAATCTACCAGTTAAAGAGGAACCAACATGAATCTGACAAGTATAATAGATTTGTGACATGAAATCATCCTTTGTTTCAGTTTGGCCAGTACCAAGTATCACAAAATAAAAATAACAGACATTGCTATATAACCCTTTTACTCCGCGCATGTGTGTTTTAGAATCTGACCAGGCAGTTGCTGTAACATTTTATAAAAGCTGACTCCAGCAACTGCGTAGTTATAACTCTAAGGGCCGATATGCTGTTAATGTGAGTTTATTGCAAGTCTGATTTAAGAGTCTGCATGTACAGGCCACAGATAGGGTTAAATTCCCACTCATATTTTCATGTCGCACACAGGTGCACCACATGGGTGTAATTAGTTTATTTTCTTTACTGATTAATTAGTGCTTGGGAGGGGAATAAAAGACAGTTTGCTTGCTGTAGGTGGGGTGACTGATGCCAGTTAGTCGGCCGGTGACTAGGCAGAAGATGTATGTCTAGACAGAGACAGGGTCGCAGGGATTTTGAATGGCTACAGGTGTCATTATATATCGTCATCTGTCCTGGAGCAGACCTATTGCTTACCTTGCACACAGTGAGCCTGATTCAGAGTGGAATGTAAGTGTAACTTGTGATTAAAAAAGTTGCACGCAAGTGTATGGATATATGCACCATATTCTGAGATGAAGATGCATTCAGGTCTGGTTGAGTTTCAGATGTATTTGTTTGACACACCCCTCGGACACTTACCCCCAACTTGCTAACATGTACAAAAACGTTTTATTTTACGTTACGGACGTACGTACTATGAAGTATTATTTAAACATGAATAACCTAGCTAATCAATCAGGAACAACTTCCCGACATGCATACAATATAAAAAATGTTTTTATGTTTGCTACAGCAAATACTAATCTGAGGCCGAGTGACTATTAAAGTCTCAATAAGCGTCTGCGAATCAATCGCAAACCTCTAATTAGAAACCGCGTGCTAGTTCGGGTGTTCTTCATCATCATCCGCTACTTACACCTGACCCCATGCACCCGCAAATAAACCAGTTTTCTCAGTATCTGCAACTACATCCCAATCTGAATCTGAACATAATTGTTGGAACACGCCGTTACTATGCATTGTCTACATTAGAATACCCCTTCCCGCCTCCGTCACACCTCTTCACCCGTAAGGAGTGGTAAGTGCCAAAAAAAGTTGCGGTTCTGAATAGCCCCATAAGTTTACTTTCTGAGCGTGTGCAGTACAAAAAAGAAAAATCCGCTACACAAACTGGCTCACGTCTCACTCTGAATCGGGCAACGCGTAATTTGGACAAACTATTTATAATAAACAAATATTGTTGGCACAATTGTTCAGACAAGGGATTGGTTAGTTTTGAACATTTTCATCAGACAATATTAGAACGTTGTGTTTTTAATGTTGATTGTGAAATGTGATTATTTCTGGTCAAGCGTATCATTGAATGTATGGACCACTTTGGTTCTGCCAGAAACTGACAAAGGGGTTATGGCTGGAGCTATCTTTACTTTGTGATCTGTCTTCTTGATCCTCTCAGCCGCAACCTGGTTTTTGTATGCTTTGCATGACTATTCCTTTTGTCTCTGGTTCCCAGAGGTCTCCGGAGGATCCCTAAATTCCCTTGAAATCCTAAAAATTAATAGAGGTGACCGTGACCTGATTCTTCACATCAAGTTCTGTGAACAAGAGACTTGTAGGAGGTTCCTCCAGCATTACAGAGAGAGGAAGGTACATCAGCAAATCCAAAATCAACTTAGAAGTTACTTAACTATGGAGTCTCTACAAGTCTGTTTGGAGCTCAAAGTTGATGGAGAGAAACTTGACATTATTCTAGAGGAGGAGGACCAATGTCTGCGGTATATTTTCTTATTGAAGGTAATTCAGAGGACTGGAGATATTCTCAGCTCCTGACAGCTTGACCTGAAATGTGCGGCTTCTGGAGAAGTACTTGACACAGTAATGATCCGTTAAAATTGATATAGTAATGCAATAATATTATAAACTGTAATAAATTTCCCCAATCTCCAGATGTGAGCCTATTGAAGTTCCAGGGAATCTGAAGATTCACTGGTGATAAGGAGCTATTGGTACTTGTGTACTTTACGGACTCATGACCTTATTATATAGAACTTTCGTTGACGTCCGCTGCTACTTCCGTTTCTTCGGTTGTTGATTCTTCGGTTGTTTTTTGCAGGCAAAAATTGGAAATTATTATTATTATTAATATTTATTTATAAGGCGCTACAAGGCATCCGCAGCGCCGTACAGAGACAAACAAAATCACAATACAATGGGAGACAGCACAGTACAGTAAACACAGCAACTCAGTACGCTCAATGCACAGCTAGAGAGGGCGGGGAAGGGGGAGGGAGGATCCGAAAACGACGGGGCCCAAGAAGGGGGGCGCGGAAGACAGGGAGACCCCTAGGGGGGAGGAGGGAGCGAAAGTGGACGTGGGGTGGAGGACCTTTGAGGAGGAGGGCTAAGTAGCTGGAGAGCAGAGTTAGAAGTGGTGGAAACAGGAGGAGAGATGGCCCTGCTCAGAGGAGCGTACAATCTAAGGGGAGGGGTGGACAGACAGAGAGACGCAGGGGAGAGAGGGAGAGTAGGGGGACAGAGGCAGAAGATAAGGTAGGAAGTTAAGTGGGAGACAGAAAGGCTTTAAGAAAAAGGTGGGTTTTTAGGGCCCGTTTGAAGCTGGACAGATTAGGGGAAGTTCTGATGGAGGGAGGGAGCTTGTTCCAATGGAGGGGGGCAGCGCGGGCGAAGTCTTGGATACGCGCGTGGGAGGAGGTTATAAGGGGGGGAAGAGAGGCGACGGTCAGAGGCAGAACGGAGAGGGCGGGATGGAGCATGAATAGAGAGGAGGGTGGAGATGTAGGGCGCAGTGGAGTTGGCGAGGGCCTTGTAGGTGAGTGTGAGGAGCTTAAAGAGGATTCTGAAGGGGAATGGGAGCCAGTGAAGGGCTAGGTAGAGGGGGGAGACAAAAGAGGAGCGGCGAGAGAGGAAAATAAGCCTAGCTGCAGCGTTAAGGACGGATCGAAGGGGATCGAGGTGAGAGTGGGGGAGGCCAGTGAGGAGGAGGTTGCAGTAGTCCAGGCGGGAGATGATCAGAGAGTGGATAAGGCATTTGGTGGCATCTTGGGAGAGGAAGGGCCGGATGCGAGCGATGTTGCGCAGCTGGAAGCGGCAGGATTTAGCAAGAGAGAGGATGTGGGGGCCAAAGGAGAGAGAGGAGTCGAGGATGACACCAAGGCAGCGAAGTTGGGGGACAGGGGAGATAGAGGTGTTGTCGACAGTGATGGAGAGGTCAGAAGGGGATGGGGTATGAGAGGGAGGAAAAACTATGAGCTCCGTTTTGGCAAGGTTAAGTTTGAGGAATCGAGAGGACATCCAGGAGGAGATGGCAGAGAGGCAGGCGGACACCCTAGAGAGGAGGGAGGGAGAGAGATCAGGAGAGGAGAGGTATAGTTGAGTGTCGTCAGCGTAAAGGTGGTAGCTGAAGCCGAAGGAGCTGATGAGTTCACCCAGGGAGGAGGTGTATAGAGAGAAGAGTAAGGGTCCCAGAACAGAGCCCTGAGGGACCCCGACTGGAAGGGTGGATGGGGGGGAGAGAGACCCAGAGGTGGTGACAGAGAAGGAACGGTGAGTAAGGTAAGAGGTGAACCAGGACAGGACTGGGCCGGAGAGGCCGAAAGACTGGAGGGTGTGAAGGAGGAGGGGGTGGTCAACGGTGTCAAAGGCTGCAGAGAGGTCAAGGAGGATGAGAAGGGAAAAGTGGCCCCTGGCTTTTGCAGAGAGGAGGTCATTGGTGACTTTAGCCAGGGCAGTTTCAGTGGAGTGGAGGGGGCGGAAACCAGACTGGAGAGGATCAAGGAGGGAGTATTCAGAAAGGTAGGAGGTGAGACGGCTGCAGACGAGCCTCTCGAGAATTTTGGAGGCAAAAGGGAGAAGAGATATGGGGCGATAGTTCGAGAGAGAAGTGGGGTCGAGATTAGGTTTCTTAAGAATGGGGGATACGAGAGCATGTTTGAAGGAGGAGGGGAAGATGCCAGTGGAGAGGGAGAGATTAAAGAGGTGAGCGAGGTGGGAGCAGGTGGTGGGGGAAAGGGAGCGAAGAAGGTGGGAGGGGATGGGATCCAGGGGGCAGGTAGTGGGGGGGGGGGATAAAATGAGAGAGTGGACTTCCTCGCCGGTGGTGGGACGGAAGGAGTGGAGGGGAAGGTGGTTGGGGGGGGGAGGACAGAAGAGTGGGAGGGGTGGAAGAGAGAGTGGAGGAGGAGATTTCAAGTCGGATGGCCTCGATTTTAGAGGAGAAGAAGGAGGCGAAATCAGAGGCAGTCAGGGAGGAGGGGGTGGGGGGAGGGGAGGCCAGGAGAGTGCTGAAAGTGGCAAAGAGGCGGCGGGGGTTAGAGGACTGGGAAGAGATGAGGGATTTAAAGAAAGATTGTTTAGCGAGTGAGAGGGCAGAGCTGTAGGATGAAAGGATGAATTTAAAGTGGAGGAAGTCAGCCAGGGAGCGGGATTTTCTCCCGTGACGTTCAGCGGAACGGGAGCATTTTTGGAGGAAGCGGGTAAATTTGGAGTGCCAGGGTTGGGGTTTGGAGCAGCGGGGGTGGACGGAGTGGGCAGGGGTGACCGCGTCCAGAGCGGAGGTGAGGGTGTGATTGTAGAGGGAGACCGCCTGGTTGGGACAGGCCTGGGAGGAAAGGGGAGAAAGGAGGGTACCGAGAGAGGAGGACAGAGAGGCAGGGTCAAGAGCATCGAGGTTGCGTATGGACAGAGTAGGTTTGGGCAGGGGGAGGGGAGCAGGAGAAGAGGAGAGAGAGAAGGAGAGGAGATGGTGGTCGGATAGAGGAAAGGGAGAGATGGAGAAGTCGGAGAGATTACATAGGTAGGAGAAGACAAGATCAAGGGAGTGACCAAGGCAGTGGGTAGAGGAGGAGGTCCATTGGGTGAGACCAAGGGAGGAAGAGAGGGTGAGCAGTTTGCTGGAAGCAGGGTAGGTGGGGTTGTCGATGGGAATATTAAAGTCACCGAGAATGATCGAGGGGAGATCGGAGGAGAGGTAGTGAGGAAGCCAGCTAGCAAAGTTGTCAAGGAAGAGGGAGGTGGGGCCAGGGGGGCGGTAGATGACAGTGACGCGGAGATGGATGGGGTAGAAGAGGCGGATGGAGTGAGCTTCAAAAGAGGAGAAGGAGAGGGAGGGTTCAGGGGGAATGACACGAAAAGTACAGGTGGAGGAGAGGAGGAGGCCAACTCCACCGCCAGGGCGGGCACCAGGCCTGGCGGAGTGGGTGAAGGAGAGGCCACCATAGGAGAGGGCAGCGGGGGAAGTAGTATCAGAATCGGAGAGCCAGGTTTCAGTAACGGCATGAAGGTTAAAGGAGTTGGATAGAAAGAGGTCGTGGATAGCAGTCAGCTTGTTGCGAAATATCTTCTAAATTCACTTCGCAGGGATCACGGTTATTTAGGCTAGTCCTCCACTCGGCCATGTATGACTCGAGGAAATCCCTGTTCATCCCTCTTCTTTTTTTGTTTCCCCACTTAGCAGCAGATCCCCACATCCTTTCAATCGTCTGTGTATTTGCTAGCATTTCAGGATCCACGAAGTTGAAGGTGTGATTCACGCTTAGATGAAGGAAGGCACTGTTACCGATATCCGCATAAACTCGCCAACAATCCGATATGATTGTAGTGCCAGGTCTTATCCGTTCTCTAATAATGGGGAGGAGAGTGGATGCTGAACGATTTGGGACGAGGACAACAAAACATTCGTTGCTTTCTCTACAATGAGTCCGTAAAGTACACGAGTACCGAGCTATTAACACTTTAGCATTAGTTGAATCAAAATGAACAATCATCTTTAAAATTCACAAGTATATACATTATGATATCCCTGGTACATTGTCCTGTGCGTCAATAAACTGTGAATGAGTCTTGAAGGCAAATCAATAAAGTACTATTAAAAGCACTATTACAATATTCACAGCAGTTTTGGCACATGCTGAATGGATCAAAAATATAACAAACGGCATCTATGGTTCATTCAGCAATTACTAAAACTGCTGTAAGTATTGTAATGATGTCATAGTGCTCTATAGGTCATTATTTTGATAAGCGTTCAATCTTACAGCCCATTAACACCTGTACAGGTGGCAGTCTAGCAGATAACATATATATATATATAACATTATGCTCCTTTTCTGCATTAAAGTCTATTTTCATGACAAGCATTGTTTCCTGAGATGTCGCAGATGATGTCCTATTAACACTCAATCACTCTCCATCTTGTTATCCCTTCAGCCCAGTTATCAGAAGGATGATGAACTTGCTGACCTCGACAGGAGCTTAATGCAATTGTCCCTGGGTTCCATCACTCCACAGAACGGCACCTCTCCAGCCAATCAGGGCTCCCCATCCTGTCCTGCCAGTCAGAGCTCCCCTCCCCACACCCTTCGCTTATGCTCATCTGAGGGAAACACCTTCCAATTTCAAGGACAAGAATATGGTGAGTTCTCTTTGGGCTGTGGAGATGACATCTTATAAAGAGTTAGGCACATAACATCATATCATTATCATAATGCACAAGTATATATAAATAAATGTATAGTATTATAATCAGGGGAATAGGTACTATCTCCTTGGTGAATAGCAGCAGTAAACCACACAAGTCCAGAGTTTTCAGGATCACAGCCACAGCTAGATTATTCACCAACTTGTGAACAAAACAAAATATAAGCAAAATCCTCTCTCAGGTGTTTGGACCTTGTGTCTGAACACACAGTCAATATATTGTTGTTCACCACAGCAGAGTGTCTCAGGAGGCAGCTCACCTCCTCCCCAGGTCTGAGACCCTAATTGTCTATCCTAGCTGCTTTTTCACAGGCACCTCCCAGGTGCATCTCTTGATCAGTCTCTTTTGGGCCTTATGTTTTAGCCTCCTTCCAGTGACACACACTCTCTCTCTCTCTCTCTCTCTCGAGAGAGAGAGAGAGAGAGAGAGAGAGAGACACACACACACGTCACATGACTCATTTTGAATGTGCTCTGTGCTGAAATGTATGCAGTATTTATATCTAACAATCAAATTAAATTCACACATGTGTATTATATTGAAATATGTATCACCTTAAGTGAAATAAAAAAAAAAGGGATATAAAAAAATCGCCTAAGATTTCTGTGACTTGTATGAAGAATGTGTCATACAGCCTAAACCTCTAATATCCTTATATTTTACAGTAAGGATACAGAGTTCCCATTATATATTGACAGCCATGTTAATTGCCCTTTGTAAATAATGAGATATTGTTATCTAGATGATAATGTATCCCATACCTTATATAGCAATAGGGAAAAAGCTTATTCTAGGGGAATTCCATGACCAAATAAAGGCAAGGGGAAGGATGGGTGAGTTTCTCCAGGCAATATAATTCCAAAAGACCTTCAGTCACCCATATATTCTACAATAGAGAGTATGTCATGGTTTACACGTGCAATAAACTTGCACTTTCAGTCTAAAGAGCATTCGCATAAGGTTTATCTCCCAAGTGGAATAAAGTGAGTTGTGAAACCCAGTTAATGTATGCAGCAAACAAAGTTTATTTTCAGGCAAAGAAGATGTATTATATGATAAATGCAAAAATATCAAGGAATAAATAGTGCGAGTTATGGTGTAGATATAGACACAATTTAGTGGAGGTGCAAACGAAAAAAATTGTGGTTGCTATGGGAAACAATCAGACATTTGCTTTCACTTTCTGTGTACTAGGGGGAAAAAAAATCTGAATTGTTGCTATGGGTAACAACTCCTTTTCCTTATTAGTTTTCATAAACGTCTCCCAATTACAATGTATTATTACATTATACGGAGAACAGATTTGGGAAACTGTTGCATGGTAATAAAGCTGGTGAGGCCGATACCAACCAATAAGAGATTAGCTTTCATTCCCCAGACTAGACTGGAAGAATGACAAACTGTGATTGGCTGCTATGGGCAAAGTGCGGTTTAGTCTGAGACCCACCTGTTCTTGTTCGATCCGTATTGCTAACCAAAAATGACTCTTTCAGTTGACAGGACTGTGACCTCAGCACATCACCAGCTCTTCGCCAATTTGGTGGGTAAAGCCTGGAAGAAAGTGGGCAGGTCGTTGAAGAAAGACTGCCGTGCTCTGCGAGATCCCACCATAGAAAACCTGGCTTTCGAGCTTGAGAAAGAAGGTTTGTACGAACAGGCCTACCAGATGCTGCGACGGTTCATCGATTGCGAGGGGAGGAAGGCCACCTTACACAGACTTGTGGACGCACTGGTAGAAAACGGACTAAATGGAATTGCTGAGGACCTGCTATCTTTGTCTGAAAATGGATTGAATTAGGAACCGGGGAATCTGAACTTGGTCTACTTTGCTCCATTCAGATATTGGTGATGTGGAGATAGACAAGGCCTTGGCCTAACCATTTCGTAATGGAGTGCCCTATCTTATATAGCCATGTTGGAAAAGCCTATAGTGCTGTACGGCACCTCTGCAAATGGGTAACGTCATAAGCAGAGGTAGAGGGGTCACTACAGACCTTCCACTCCGGCCAGTGTCATTTACCTCAACCTTCACAATGACATTGTGATATTTCACCAAAGCCAACAAGATACACCGAACGAAGTTTACGGCACTTTCCCTCTATTTACTCCAATGTCTTCTGAGGGGGTATTCAATTGTTAGCAAGTTTTATTTTTCCCGCAGCGTTAACAAGAAAAAAAATCTCCCACGGGTTTTTGATGGCAATAGCGACCGTTTTGCGTTAGCGCAGCGGGAAAACTTGTGCAATTCAATTGAAAAAGAGGGAACACTGCCCCCGCGGTCATGTATAGCACAAAAAAAAGGTTTTGCATACATTTCCATACATTAGATTGCATTACATATTGATAATATCTACATTACAGTATTTTCTTTAGCATATTTTTTAATTGAACTATTTTTTACCATACACTCATCTACACCATGTCAAAACACATTACTACATTCATATATGTACCAAAAACATACATAAGTATACTTAATTAGTGATTTTATTTTTTTTATTTCATTATTATTTCACAAGAAAATCAACTTACACAAGTTAGACATTAGCGATAAACATAAGTTTTAACTTTTTTCCACATTTTTTACATGATTTCAGATACTTTTCAGAGTTTTTTTTATTTTTATTACACCCCAAAGTGGTGCGAGATAAAACAACATATTGGCCTGTTTAACGTGCAGCGTTAAAAAACAATTGAATAGCTTTTAACGCGGCTGCCTCTCGCACACCCTATACTTTCAATAGACCTCCTACTGCAGCGCGAGAGGACACTTAAAAGCGTTAAAAATGAAATTGAATTGCTGATAAAGTTAACCCGCTCGAAAATGATAAAAAACAGCGTTAAAATGACTTAACACGGCCAAAAAAACAACTCACTGACAATTGAATACCCCCTTAGATTGTCCCATTTTAGATATGGTAGAGAAAGGCATTTAATGTAGGGAATTCGGTTCTTAGTCCTGTGACACCTGACTGGTCCATGAAGACAATCCACCTCGATGGCCGGCATGAAATATCCACTCATCTTTCCTTGCACCCCGTAGAAGCGAGGTAAAATTGAGCGGATATTTCTCTACTGTAGTAACTGTTAGACTGTGCAACCGGCCATCTCTGTGATGTCATCCTAACGTCGCTAAAAATTGAATAACTCAATCATTGGGGGGAATTCAATTCCCCCCGAATTAGCGCGGCGTTAAAGTTATTACCATTATTACGGTCATTTTAACCAGGCCTTCTGCTAGCAGCTCAGGGAGCTGCGAACAAAAAGCCAGCGTTGAAACTACCGTAATAACAGTAATTAAGCGCATTATTACCGTAATAAAGGTAATTAAGCTCATTATTCCCGTAATAATGCGCAGGCCGCGTTACTTTTACCCGTAACGCGGCCAATTGAATCCCCCCCCCATATTGTTCAATCATTAATGAAATTTAAGAAACTTTTTCATGAGAAGCATACAGCACTCAATGGGCTTAACTAATTCATTTGTTTCTGAAATAAGCACTTTAAAACTGCAATAAAACATGTGTAGAAGTGAAGCCAAAGAAGCCAGTTAACCAGTTGCCTTTATAATAGAAAGGTTCCAATATAAATGCACAGTTATGGAAGATTATCCAGCCAGTGTAGAGCCTTTGAGACGCCCTCTGAGACTAATGATAAAATGATACCCTTGTAATTTATATGCGCAGGGAAACCTGCTGGTTTCAGTCATACATTATAACTTACGTGGTAGTTCATACCGTATTTTATTTGTTACTATGAAGCACTACCTAATAAAGAGCACCTAGTGGAGGCAACAACAATTTAGTGGATCGAGTCAATGCCTATCAGTTCAGATCGATCAGCCTATCAGTTCATTGGGAACTAGTGACATCACTAAGACAGTTATGTCACTAGTGTCCATTGATCTGATAGGCCGTATTCTGATGTGTGGATCTAATTTACAAATCCTATTGGATGTGCATTTCAAATTGCTTTTTGTTTTGCATCGGTGCTATGCCACGGTCCTTTCAGCACACCCCAAGGTGTACTCCTACACTGCCTTTTGTAATCTAAAAGTGTATCTAGGTTTCCAGGGATGTGGAAAATGTGAAGAAGTCCAACCTCCTACCACTTTAGAACCATCCCTTTCATTAAATTAAATGTCTTTTTTTCCTCCTATTACTGCTTGGTTTATATGGCTAAAATGAATTATAAGAGGGGACATCGGGACTGCCTATTACATTTGGCACTTTACTGTGCTTGACGCTTCTTCTTTTTTTTTTTCATTTTGCAAAACTGGAAGGTGCAATTTGTCCCATTAAGGTCTAGGACAAGACCTGATTTTCACCAGGTCAGAGCTGGGACAAGGTTTTTCCAAGCGTTTTTGCGGAGGAAAAATGACAAGACGGCCTCTGGCAAAGTAGGTGGCACTCCTAAAATGTGCCCTCTAACCCTTCATTCAATCATTGCACTGCATAATAAAATCTTGTTCTACATTGCACCACAAAACTAGTGTCCACTCTACTCCTATTCCTTATGACCGCTGAAAACTGCTACACATACCGCAATCTTGCTCTCAGAGCAGGAATCTAGCCACACACCGCTACCAGGAAGTGCGTAGAACCGTGGTCACTCTACGCTTTGTATATGAGGCCCGCTATGTGTAGGTGATGGGTAAACCTTAAACCTAATAATGTCCATTTGTATTGAAATAGCTAAAATGCTATAATGTTCCCGATTTAAAACTTATAGGGCGGTGCAATAAGAGAATTGACTCATAATAATCCTAATATGATTTTTACTGTATTGTGTTAAATTTAATGCAAGAGCTTTTGCAATTTATTTGCTATAAAAATGCAGATGTGTGTCTATACTTAGTCTTGCCTCCAGGGGGCAGAAACTCTCCCAATGGCTATAGACAAAAAAAAAAATCATTATTTTTTAACCAGTACAATCCCTATTAAACCCGTCTCTTCCCTCTTAATTGCAGGTAGTAAGGTTCATGTATGAACATGACAAAATTAGCCGCTATTGTGCACGTCATTATGAGCAAAAATGTGTTTACACAGGAGGCCATGCATCTGCATCTATCGGGGTGGTATAGTCTGCATCTTCTAAGGAAGGGTGCATGGCGGATTTTTATCTAAATACAGGTTTGGCCCACTGTATTGCTACGTAAATAAGAGATTTTAAATGTGATTTGCGGAGTGAGTATGGTGCATGGAAAGGACACTTTGGGGCATATTTACTAAGGTACGGGTTTGAAAAAGTGGAGATGTTGCTAATGGCAACCAGTCAGATTCTAGCTGTCATTTTGTAGATGGCACTATTATCATTTGTTTAGTGCATTCTTCAAAATGACAGCTAGAATCTGATTGGTTGCTACAGGCAACATCTCTACTTTTTCAAACCCGCGGTTTAGTAAATCTAGCCCTTTCTGGTTAACCAGTGTCCACAAACCACAATACTTATATGATCAAAATATTAAATCACTGAAAATAAAGCCAGTCCCGCTGTCCCTTTTCTCTGATGACCTAAATGATGTTCGCACAAGCTGTATTTTATGAGAAAAATGTGAAAGTTTGAATGAATGAAGAAGACGATCCTAAAGTGTACAGTGGGACTATTTTTTCCCACCATATATATCTCATGTGCGCCCACAATCCCACAGAAGTAGATGCTTCCCAATTGTACGTGAGCAATTCCCAAAAGCTGAATTTGAGTGTATGCATTTGCACAGTACTAAGGGCTGCATGTGTTGACCTTTACTTTGATTTTACACGTAATAAATTACCTTTTAGCATGATCAGCTTTACATGTTGTTGACTTTTTTTTTTTTTTTTTTTTTACACCAATCTAGTTTTATTGATATGAAATATATTTTTAACAGGAAACCTCTTTCAGCTAAGGCAATGTGAATTGTCTGGTCTGTTCTCAGCACTTCTTTGGAAGACAAATAGTATATCCTTGTTTTATTATTTTTCTATCAAGATGCTGTAATTCTAATGCAATACAATAATTCAAGTCTTTCTATTCTATAGAAGGTTGTGTAGTAAATCTTATACCAAAAACTGTAATAAAAAGGACTTTGTTCTCGTCCTCCGTCACTCACTTTTTATTTGTCTACAGCATTTTCAGACTGGAAAATCTCACTTAAGCGCCTTTCTGTAATCCTTTCACTGAGGTATCGTTATGGTAAAGCAGCTGTGAATGCCATTGGCATGTTAGATGGAATCATTAATGGAAAAAATATGCCGAAATATGTTTCTCCTGTACTTTGTAACGAGGAGTCCATACTGTAGACTATTTAAAAATGAACAATTTTCCTTTAGAGCTTTTTGGGACTTCTTTTGTCTTCCTTGAATGTCCCTGTTTTATGTATCATCATCATCAGCTATTTATATAGCGCCGCTAATTCTGTAGCGCTGTACAGAGAACTCACTCACATCAGTCCCTGCCCCAATAGAGCTCACAGTCTAAATTCCCTAACACACACACACACACACACACACTGGGAGAGACTAAGGTCAATTTGATAGCCGCCAATTAACCTAAAAGTATGTTTTTGTGATAGTTTTACAATAGAGGCAGGAGGAGAAGTGGCCTTATGGTATACCACCATATATGTCCCCACTTTGACCAATGAGTATACCACAAGAATTCAGTACTTTACATCAGCGACTAGCCCTCTTTTTATACTTTTTTTTACCCACGTGTGAGGGTAGATAGACAAGCCCCCTTAACCAATCGAGAATTATCCCATTATCTTTGGACCCTTCCCTAAAGGGGCAGAGCCCCGTTGCCCCACATCCTCCAGGAGCAAAAAGGCCCCAGAGAGGGACAAGGGTCTTCATGATCCCCTTTGCCAAAACTAAGGAGGGCCCCTGGACATCCCCGACCTCTGGAGCATAAAGGCCCCTTAGAAAAGGGTCTTCAAGCCCACCTCCGCTGCAGGACTCGGCAGGCCCCTTTCTCACCTAGGCAAGCCAAAGCTTTCCCTAAGGGAACCGACTCCTCAGCTCCACCCACAAGGAAGGAGCCACCAAGAACTTGGGGAGAAGATCACACATAAAGGTCTATACCCAAACCCCTCACAAAAAGTGACACACACATAAAATGTAGAAAAGGTGCATAGTGCAAAATAAGTGCTAGTGTCAATAAGGTAAATAAAAAAGTACCCGAGATCCCCAGTCTTACGGCCAGAAGGTATACAAATTTTTCTTGCCCAGCCATAAGACTGGCTTTTCATAATACCCCTTTATATTTGTGAAGGTTAATAAATTAATCTTTTACAGTGGTACAACTGCTATTTTAACTATAATTACCCTCAGATTGTCAGTTCTTGTATCTTTTCTCAGGTTGGAAATAGTTTCATTTTCTCCAAATTTGTATTTTTTGGCTGATCTCCCAGATTCCATTCTGCTATTTATAGACAGATATGACTAATATTGTTGTCTTAGAACACTTTATAAAACTAGTTTAGAAAAGAGTCGTGGACCTAGATTCACACAAATGTCTGGGAACTACTTGGTGGCCAACGTTCCACCCAATATAGTGGGTGAGTCTCTCTATGATTGCTACAGTCCAGCAATGCCCCCTTGTTCCCACAGGCAGCGTGTTGTCAATCAGTTTTGGCTTGAATTAGTGGGGATGTTGCCTATAGCAAACAATCAGATTCTAGGTATCATTTGTTTGGTGCATTCTTCAAAACGACAGCTAGAATCTGATTGGTTGTTATAGGCAACATCTCCACTTTTCAAACCCGCAGTTTAGTAAATATACCCCTAAGACTGTAACACTGCAGCCCTGCCTGTGTAACAGCTGTACAGCTGAGTATGGCCTCAGGTTTATGAAGGGAAAACACCTTTTCACCTGATAAAACTGAGGCCATCCTCGGCTGTCTCGCTAAACCTGACAGGGAAATTTAAATAGTAGTTTATTTTACTGTTGTTAAGTTGTTTTAATTCATTCCCAGGTTGGCTCTCTCTCTAGTCTTCATTTAGACACATACGCACATGTTGCAAGGAGATGAGAGTGTGTCATGTTGTATTGTTCCTGAGTTGTGCTTCTACAGACTTCTATACCTGCCTAGGTTAAAGACGTTGACAAGTTTAATAACGATCACATCGTTTGTGGATATGTGTGGAAACCACTTCAGCCATAAACACTAAAGACATTCACAGAACCTGGGTTATGCAACAAATGTATCAGTGGTACAGACCATATAGATAGTAATATAGTTGATGAGGTTGAAAAAAAGACACCAGTCCATCAAGTTCAACCTATTTTGGATCTCCTGCGATCCTGCACTTATAATTGAAATTGATCCAGAGTAAGCAACCGCCAATCTGTTTCAATTGTGAAAATCCCCCCAGACTCAATATTACAGTCCTATTTTTACCCTATATCCACTACCATCCTACATTTTAATTAACGGTCGTATCCCTGGATACACCTTTCCGCTAAAAATTTGTCTAACACTTTCTTAAACATATCTATTGAATCTGCCATCACAACCTTCCCTGGCAATGAATTCCATATCTTGACTGCCCTTACTGTAAAGAACCCCTTCCTTTGCTGGTTGTAAAGGAAGGGGTTCAGATGGGACTGTATTATACGCTTTATATAGCCAGAGTGAGAGAACTGTCACAAGTGTGATCCTGGTATTAGTGATATCCTTTGCTCAAGCTGATTACATGGGAAGAGGAGAGTTATATCCCAGTGTTTAGTGGCCCAGCTGGTATAGCCACTCAGCTCTTGTGTTATTTAAGTGATTTAATATATAATCATCTTAAGGGTTTGTCTTAAACAAATTATTTGATTCAAGTCTGTTTCTATTGTCAATTTAATTGTCTTCAAATAAATAGTATTTAACCATTACTCTATGTATATTTGGTTTTGTCACTGAGAGGTCAGTCCTGACAGGCAACCAGGTTAAGTTTGGGTATGGTGTTGCCTACTTGGGGCAGATTCAATTCCCCGTCTCGGGCGACGCACTATTACCATTACTGCGGTAATTTTAGCGCAGATTTTTTTCTCTCGCTGCGAGCAAAAATCAGCATTGGAATTACTGTAGTTAATGGTATTAATGCACAGGCTATTACCGTTGCTACGGTAATAGTGTGCGGCCCGTATTGTTCTAAAGAACAACGCAGGGAACTGGATCTGCCCCTTAGTGTGGTAGGTCTCTAGGTATAGACATTCTGTTCGGTGAGACGTGCCTCTTGGAAGTGAAGACTGATAAGTGCATTCTAGTTATAGCAGAGAGTTGTATTAGAGAGTAAACTGTCTATTCTGTTTTGTATGTTACATCTATGTCACCCGCTAGGTTAAAATTCCTTTTTCAATCATTTGTTCCCTTACTAATCATACTAAGGTGGTTTCCTGTAGATCTGCTGTGTTGTGTTGTCCCTGAGAGGTCTGGGTCCCAAGTTGTCCCTTAGTAATACTAACTACCTACATCCGGGCAGCGTGCAGCTTAGATGACCTGGGCAAAGATATTGCGCTGATAAGAGTGAGTAAAGTGAACACAGCATATCTGCAACACCCCATTCAGGAACGGAGGGAGGGGGTGTTACACAAGGTAGTAAGTAGTATGTAATCCAGTATTGGTAATATTTAGGGGGCCAGGAAGCCGTGAATCGCGACACTTATCCCCGCTCCAGCAGAAAAATAACAAGAAAGCGTCATTCCGTTATGGGGGGTGGGGCAAAATGCCGCATTTCACCGCCAATCACATCATCAAGGCCCCTATCCCTACAAAAATAAACTGTCAAATCGGCGCTCCAATCAGTATGCAGCCGTGTATATAACTCCAAGCAACCACTTATACTTGCGTTATCATATTCATATACAAAAAAGTTGTTATATACCTATGGAGCTTACTTTCTTGCACTGAAAACGTTGTTCTAGGAGATCTTACCAGGAACAAGGCAACGTACCTTCCTACAACATAAAACTTATAATGGTGTAGTATGTCTATTACATTGTAAAACAACTTTATAAGAAAAAATCATAAGTTCTATAGTCCCGTGCTAAATTATGATCAGCAAACAATACGGACACCCGTGTCTTCTTTATATTGCAGCACCCTTTCGGATGTGTGCTTACTCTGTTTCAAATGAAATCTCGCCCATAAAAATCTGATGAGTGTTCCTTATCCGTTAGCCTCCTACTCCTCGTATTCGGATATCCACACTCCAAGACAAAAAACATAGGAAGCGATCTAGCGCTTTATCCTTTAATACATTCTAATACACTTCTATTAAAAAACATGAAAATAGTAAAAATGGACTCGTACCGGGGGACGGGTAACAATTGGCAATCAAAATGTCTTTATCCAAAGATCTCTTTGTCGCTGCAACGTTCTCGCCTCACCCACGGTTGTAGTCTGTAAAAGGCCCCTATCCCGTCAAACTTCACTGTGAAGTGGACAGAATGCAGGAGGAATACCTGCTCTTCGGGAATCTGGGAGACCTACTCTGCATTCCGGGTCTCACAGACATTCCAGGAGAGTGCAAAGTAGTTTATTATTTTGCAGTTAAATACCGACTGCTTTTTCATTTAGCACAAAAATACTGTGTTTTACACTGAAATTTAAAGTTGATCTAGAACATGCCCTAACCCAACTATAAATCTGTCCCCAAATGTACCTCCAATGCAACATGGTTTTGCCAAGGTGCAAAGTTAATCCTTGTTTTGCTTTACTTGTCTTAATGAATCAGGCCCATTGTGATGAAAAAGTAATTGCAGCTATACAGGAGTCGAGAGTGCAAGATCTCATTGCTCCAGTTAACGACGACTTATCGGAAGTCTGATCCGCAGAATAATAAATATTCTGGCAAATGCCAAGCTTGTTCTGGGGCACAAGGAAAGCTCACATGTGTATGATTTGTATTGCAGCCATATAAGAATGCAAGTCCAGTCCTGCCATGGTGCAGACTCGGTTTTTAGACAAGAGGCGAGGCTTAAGGAATGTAGAGATTGAAAAAATTCCAGATGTGCTTATTTGGCAGTGCTGAGAAAGAGGCTCACACACAAAGAACACAGAAACCCTGAAACTGTGAGAAGTGCCGGTATAGAGGAACGAGGAGAGAGCTGTTCCTTATGTGTCCTCTTCTCTCCAACATCGTATTCCTCTGACATGTCCAGCCTTGCAGATAATGAGCACCTTTGCAGGAGAAGCAGTAGCTGTCATTGGCTGCTCTGGAGCTTTCTACCCTACATAAAGTGCAGAGGATTTCATGCTTTCTGCCACATCACGACTCAAAGTTGTTTCACACAGATCCAAGAGAATACAGTTATGTTCCCTTGAGGTTCAAGGAAACTTGAGGCAGAAGATTTCCACATCCAGGAGATTGTGAGGACATGTGAGATATCTGCAGCCAGGTTATCCTGTGAAGTGGAACATAATCTAAACAGGACACATATATAACATGGACATTGGCAACAAAGGGAAACTTTGAGATATCAACTTCAATATTTCTTCTAAGAAAAAGTTGGAATAATATCAGGGTTCTAAATCTGCTTTATTAAATTGTGCTCACATGTTCCATTTATAAGGCAGTTTAAAGCAACACAAATCAATGTACAATTGTGCAATATTATTTATTACAGTATCTTGTGCAAATACAGAACAACAGAACAAAACTAGAATTAAGACACAGATCAATTCCATTGTCAGCTAACACGCTGGGCTGAGTTCAGGTACCAGGTTCCTGAGGCTGATAACTGGCGCTTCGCATGACACCTGATGGACGTGTTCGCTCTGGATGTCTGGTGAGTGCAGGAAGCAGTTCTAAGTGCTACATATTTCATTGTAATTTATCTTTTGGGACATGCAATCAAGAAATTGATAGCTATTAATAAGCTGATGGTGAAGAGGCCAAATTTAGAGAGTCTGTTACCAGGCACATTCCTTTACTATGCAAATAATGTCACTCTGTTTGCAATTACACTCTCTGGAACCTAGAACATTAGTCTTGGCACCAGATATAGCTCTGCACATTAGTCTTAGCAACAGATATAGCTCTGCACATTAGTCTTAGCAACAGATATAGCTCTGCACATTAGTCTTAGCAAAAGATATAGCTCTGCATATTAGTCTTAGTAACAGATATAGCTCTGCACATTAGTCTTAGCACCAGATATAGCTCTGCACATTAGTCTTAGCAACAGATATAGCTCTGCACATTAGTCTTAGCAACAGATAGAGCTCTGCATATTAGTCTTAGCAACAGATAGAGCTCTGCATATTAGTCTTAGTAACAGATAGAGCTCTGCATATTAGTCTTAGCAACAGATATAGCTCTGCACATTAGTCTTGACAACAGATATAGCTCTGCACATTAGTCCTAGCAACAGATATAGCTCTGCACATTAGTCCTAGCAACAGATATAGCTCTGCACATTAGTCCTAGCAACAGATATAGCTCTGCACATTAGTCTTAGTAACAGATATAGCTCTGCACATTAGTTTTAGCAATAGATATGACTGCACTTTAGTGTTAGCAACAGATATAGCTCTGCATAATAGTCATAGCAACAGATTTAGCTTTGCACATTAGTCTTCGTAACAGTTATAGCTCTGCACATCAGTCTAAGAAACAGATATAGCTCTGCACATTAGTCTTAGCAACAGATATAGCTCTGCACATTAGTAGTAGAAACAGTTATAGCTCTGCACATTAGTCTTAGTAACAGATATAGCTCTGCACATTAGTCTTAGCAACAGATATAGCTCTGCACATTAGTCTTGACAACAGTTATAGCTCTGCACATTAGTCTTAGCAACAGATATAGCTCTGCACATTAGTCTTAGCAACAGATATAGCTCTGCTCATTAGTAGTAGAAACAGTTATAGCTCTGCACATGAGTCTTAGTAACAGATATAGCTCTGCACATGAGTCTTAGTAACAGATATAGCTCTGCACATTAGTCTTGACAACAGTTATAGCTCTGCACATTAGTCTTAGCAACAGATATTGCTCTGCACATTAGTCTTAGCAACAGATATAGCTCTGCACATGAGTCTTAGTAACAGATATAGCTCTGCACATTAGTCTTAGTAACAGATATAGCTCTGCACATTAGTCTTAGTAACAGTTATAGCTCTGAACATGAGTCTTAGTAACAGATATAGCTCTGCACATTAGTAGTAGACAGAGATATAGCTCTGCACATTAGTCTTGACAACAGTTATAGCTCTGCACATTAGTCTTAGCAACAGATATAGCTCTGCACATTAGTCTTAGCAACAGATATAGCTCTGCACATTAGTCTTGACAACAGTTATAGCTCTGCACATTAATGTTAGCAACAGATATAGCTCTGCACATGAGTCTTAGTAACAGATATAGCTCTGCACATTAGTCTTAGCAACAGATATAGCTCTGCACATTAGTCTTAGTAACAGATATAGCTCTGCACATTAGTCTTAGCAACAGATATAGCTCTGCTCATTAGTAGTAGAAACAGTTATAGCTCTGCACATGAGTCTTAGTAACAGATATAGCTCTGCACATTAGTAGTAGACACAGATATAGCTCTGCACATTAGTCTTGACAACAGTTATAGCTCTGCACATTAGTCTTAGCAACAGATATAGCTCTGCACATTAATGTTAGCAACAGATATAGCTCTGCACAATAGTCTTAGCAACAGATATAGCTCTGCACATTAGTCTTAGTAACAGATATAGCTCTGCACATTAGTCTTAGCAACAGATATAGCTCTGCACATTAGTAGTAGAAACAGTTATAGCTCTGCACATTAGTCTTAGTAACAGATATAGCTCTGCACATGAGTCTTAGTAAAAGATATAGCTCTGCACATTAGTAGTAGACACAGATATAGCTCTGCACATGAGTCTTAGTAACAGATATAGCTCTGCACATTAGTAGTAGACACAGATATAGCTCTGCACATTAATCTTAGTAACAGTTATAGCTCTGCACATGAGTCTTAGTAACAGATATAGCTCTGCACATTAGTCTTAGTAACAGATATAGCTCTGCACATTAGTCTTAGCAACAGTTATAGCTCTGCACATTAGTAGTAGTAGACACAGATATAGCTCTGCACATTAGTAGTAGACACAGATATAGCTCTGCACATTAGTAGTAGACACAGATATAGCTCTGCACATTAGTAGTAGAAACAGATATAGCTCTGCACATTAGTCTTAATAACAGTTATAGCTCTGCACATTAGTCTTAGCAACAGATATAGCTCTGCACAATAGTCTTAGCAACAGATAGAGCTCTGCACATTAATGTTAGCAACAGATATAGCTCTGCACAATAGTCTTAGCAACAGATATAGCTCTGCACATTAGTCTTAGTAACAGATATAGCTCTGCACATTAGTCTTAGCAACAGATATAGCTCTGCACATTAATCTTAGTAACAGTTATAGCTCTGCACATGAGTCTTAGTAACAGATATAGCTCTGCACATTAGTCTTAGTAACAGATATAGCTCTGCACATTAGTCTTGACAACAGTTATAGCTCTGCACATTAGTCGTAGCAACAGATATAGCTCTGCACATTAGTCTTGACAACAGTTATAGCTCTGCACATTAGTCTTAGCAACAGATATAGCTCTGCACATTAGTCTTAGTAACAGTTATAGCTCTGCACATGAGTCTTAGGAACAGATATAGCTCTGCACATTAGTCTTAGTAACAGATATAGCTCTGCACATGAGTCTTAGTAACAGATATAGCTCTGCACATTAGTAGTAGACACAGATATAGCTCTGCACATTAGTCTTGACAACAGTTATAGCTCTGCACATTAGTCTTAGCAACAGATATAGCTCTGCACATTAGTAGTAGACACAGATATAGCTCTGCACATGAGTCTTAGTAACAGATATAGCTCTGCACATTAATCTTAGTAACAGTTATAGCTCTGCACATGAGTCTTAGTAACAGATATAGCTCTGCACATTAGTCTTAGTAACAGATATAGCTCTGCACATTAGTCTTGACAACAGTTATAGCTCTGCACATTAGTCGTAGCAACAGATATAGCTCTGCACATTAGTCTTGACAACAGTTATAGCTCTGCACATTAGTCTTAGCAACAGATATAGCTCTGCACATTAGTCTTAGTAACAGTTATAGCTCTGCACATGAGTCTTAGGAACAGATATAGCTCTGCACATTAGTCTTAGTAACAGATATAGCTCTGCACATGAGTCTTAGTAACAGATATAGCTCTGCACATTAGTAGTAGACACAGATATAGCTCTGCACATTAGTCTTGACAACAGTTATAGCTCTGCACATTAGTCTTAGCAACAGATATAGCTCTGCACATTAGTCTTAGCAACAGATATAGCTCTGCACATTAATGTTAGCAACAGATATAGCTCTGCACATTAATGTTAGCAAATAATATAGCTCTGCACATTCGTCTTGGCACTAGGTATAGCTCTGCACATTAGTCTTTGCAACAGATATTGCTCTGCACAATAGTCTTAGTAACAGATATAGCTCTGCACATTAGTCTTAGCAACAGATATAGCTCTGCTCATTAGTAGTAGAAACAGTTATAGCTCTGCACATTAGTCTTAGCAACAGATATAGCTCTGCACATTAGTCTTAGCAACAGATATAGCTCTGCACATTAGTAGTAGACAGAGATATAGCTCTGCACATTAGTCTTAGTAACAGATATAGCTCTGCACATTAGTCTTAGTAACAGATATAGCTCTGCACATTAGTCTTAGCAACAGATATAGCTCTGCTCATTAGTAGTAGAAACAGTTATAGCTCTGCACATTAGTCTTAGCAACAGATATAGCTCTGCACATTAGTCTTAGTAACAGATATAGCTCTGCACATTAGTCTTAGTAACAGTTATAGCTCTGCACATTAGTCTTAGTAACAGATATAGCTCTGCACATTAGTCTTGACAACAGTTATAGATCTGCACATTAGTCTTAGCAACAGATATAGCTCTGCACATTAGTCTTAGCAACAGATATAGCTCTGCACATTAGTCTTAGTAACAGTTATAGCTCTGCACATTAATGTTAGCAACAGATATAGCTCTGCACATGAGTCTTAGTAACAGATATAGCTCTGCACATTAGTAGTAGAAACAGATATAGCTCTTCACATTAGTCTTGACAACAGTTATAGCTCTGCACATTAGTCTTAGCAACAGATATAGCTCTGCACATTAATGTTAGCAACAGATATAGCTCTGCACAATAGTCTTAGCAACAGATATAGCTCTGCACATAAGTAGTAGAAACAGATATAGCTCTGCACAATAGTCTTAGCAACAGATATAGCTCTGCACATTAGTCTTAGTAACAGATAGAGCTCTGCACATGAGTCTTAGTAACAGATATAGCTCTGCACATTAGTAGTAGTAGACACAGATATAGCTCTGCACATTAGTAGTAGACACAGATATAGCTCTGCACATTAGTCTTAGCAACAGATATAGCTCTGCACATTAATGTTAGCAACAGATATAGCTCTGCACAATAGTCTTAGCAACAGATATAGCTCTGCACATTAGTCTTAGTAACAGTTATAGCTCTGCACATTAATGTTAGCAACAGATATAGCTCTGCACATGAGTCTTAGTAACAGATATAGCTCTGCACATTAGTAGTAGAAACAGATATAGCTCTTCACATTAGTCTTGACAACAGTTATAGCTCTGCACATTAGTCTTAGCAACAGATATAGCTCTGCACATTAATGTTAGCAACAGATATAGCTCTGCACAATAGTCTTAGCAACAGATATAGCTCTGCACATAAGTAGTAGAAACAGATATAGCTCTGCACAATAGTCTTAGCAACAGATATAGCTCTGCACATTAGTCTTAGTAACAGATAGAGCTCTGCACATGAGTCTTAGTAACAGATATAGCTCTGCACATTAGTAGTAGTAGACACAGATATAGCTCTGCACATTAGTAGTAGACACAGATATAGCTCTGCACAATAGTCTTAGCAACAGATATAGCTCTGCACATTAGTCTTAGTAACAGATAGAGCTCTGCACATGAGTCTTAGTAACAGATATAGCTCTGCACATTAGTAGTAGTAGACACAGATATAGCTCTGCACATTAGTAGTAGACACAGATATAGCTCTGCACATTAATGTTAGCAACAGATATAGCTCTGCACAATAGTCTTAGCAACAGATATAGCTCTGCACATTAGTAGTAGAAACAGGTATAGCTCTGCACATTAGTCTTGGCAACAGATATAGCTCTGCACATTAATGTTAGCAACAGATATAGCTCTGCACATTAATGTTAGCAAATAATATAGCTCTGCACATTCGTCTTGGCACTAGGTATAGCTCTGCACATTAGTCTTTGCAACAGATATTGCTCTGCACAATAGTCTTAGCAACAGATATAGCTCTGCACGTTTGTCCTAGCAATAGATATAGCTCTGCACATTAGTCTTACTAGTGGTGGCTTTAGGTATGACAGACGTATACCAGTTCGGTATAAGTGGCACATTAATATATTTAAATGGATCCATTGGCTTTTGGCTCCCTAAAGTACGTAATTGGATTCTTAGTCGAAAATAACACTCAGTAATTTTTGTGCTTATTGCATTATCATATAGTATGCTGTGTTCTGTGATCATTTCTATCCGAATGGCTGCAGAGTTGCACATCTTTGAATGCATGAAAAAGTATGTATTTATATAAAGAATTAGTTCATGATGATGATGATAAAAATATTATACATCTGTTTTTAGCAATTTAGAATTATGATGATTGTGACTCCCCCCAGAATCTATTGAGATTTGGGGGTAGATTTATCAAACTTTCAAAAAAGAAAAGTGGATGTGTTACCCATAGCAACCAGTCAGATTCTAGCTATCAGTTTTTAGAATGTACTAGACAAGTGATAATTAGAATCTGATTGGATGCTATGTGCAACACCTCCGCCTTTGCTTTTTAGAAGATTTAGTAAATCAAACCCCAGGAGTTTCACTATAGCCTTTGTCAATCACGAACATGCTTAAAATATTCCAGATGTTGCATAATTTGAAGCATTCACATTCAGTCATAGTAAAGGTTGGTATCAATGGGTGAAATAATTGATAAAAAGTAAACGGATATGTAATTGAAAATGTATATCAAGCCAATCAACTAAGATGTACAGCCCCCCCACCCCCAAGGTTCAAAACAGCTCACCAATATTTTCTTTTTTACAATGCCATGACTATGCAAAAATAGCAATACTGGGTCCATGCTAACCTATGTCGTGAACTGCTAGTAGTATGTCTATGCTCCAGTCATCTGCAACCTGAGCTGATTTACACAAAATTTGGGGCACATTCACCGTGTCTGTGGACTTCTCCTGACCACCAGTGATGGGATTGTCCTCATTCAGGGTGGAAGAAACAGTAGGCCAATCACTGCAATCTGGCTGTTGGTGCAATTGTTGGCTATCTGCATTGATTGGTGATCTGGTTGTTGAATGGTTAAATTACTGGATCTATTCAATGAGCGTGAATGTCAGCAACATTTAGTGTCAGGCAGCTGCTGCACGATCTTGCAAAATCCTGGGCTGCTTAAAAGGAGCATGGATGGAATAGGCAAACGGGGTGTACACCCTTGTGAATAGGTAACTGTCTAAATATAGGGTACAGCTGTAGGTAGCAACATTTGATGCGTATACAGCCGTAATCACCTTCAAAGAAGCGGGACCTCACCAGCATTTGTGTGCTGCCTGCACTGCTGACAACGCCCTAGTCGTGAAACCTTTCTTATCCTTTGTTATATTATATTCCTTCAGTTTTCAATAGAAAAATCCTTTCCATTTTAACAATGTTACTGCGGTTGGCTCTGTGACTCATGTTGATTGTGGAACACAATCTGGTAGGCAGATGAGAAAGGCATGCCAGAGTAACTTCAAAATAAATTAATTGATGCTTGAAAGATGGGCGGTGATGTCACATATATAAACATTGCTGCATCTGTAACTGTGGCTGTTAATAAAATAGTTGTATATGTTAGAAAAGTCCTTTCAACCATATTTTGATCCTAGATAGAAGTCTTTGCCTTATTCATAAATGAGGTGCGAAGAGTATCATACGCATTCTCTGTTCAAATGGTAATGTCATACTTGCCAACTCTCCCGGAATGTCCGGGAGACTCCCAAAATTCGGGTTGGTCTCCCGGGAGAGCAGGCAAGTATCCCGCATCCCAGAATTCCCTGGCCAAAATAATGTGATTCGCGGTCAATCGCGTCATTTTGGCCCTGGCCCACGTGACAAAACGGCATCTTTGTTGCGGGCGGCGGGGCCAAAATGACGCGACTGACCGCACCCCTCTCCCGGACTGCAATGCCTAAAATTAGGAAAGTATGGGTAATGTATGATCAATTTACCAAATAATCCTCTAATAACATGGATGGTATATTATCTTTTAGAGTAGCATGGCAAATCCCAGTTCTACTAACAGTTGCATCTCTATATAGTGCATACTTAAAGGAATCGCAGGCACAGCAATGGTGCCGATGAGGGATAAGGGAGGATGGTCGCTAGGCGGCCTAATGCAAGTAGCATGTAGAAAGGGCAGCAGACGGCAACGTCCATCCTGTTTTATTACACCTGAGCAGTGCAGGTAGCCACTCAGGGAAAGGGGGGGGGGGGCAGAAGGCAGGACAAGGTGAGGATAGTTAAAGGAGAGGGGGAAGGAAGTTTATTATACATAGTTTTTCAGTCTTCCACCTACACATCCCATTCAGTACATGTAGGTATTACTTTCAAAATAAATAAGTAATAAATAAATGTTAAAAATAAACATTAAGCACTTTATATGTGTAATCTTTGTAAATGGTTGACAAATAATGTTGTCATTGTATGCTTTGTGAATATCATTTATTGCTCAAATTGCTTTGTCACAGTTGGAAGAGCGAGAAGGCGGCGAGCAAGGTATAGAAGGGGGGGGGGGGGGGGGCGGGCAGCAGGGCCGGGCAGTATCACCCCAGGAACATGGGTGGTATTGGGCCGTATTGGGCCGTAATGGCCCAACCATTGAAGCCTGGTTCCAGCTTCAATGGGCGAGCCAATATGGGCAGCATGCCAGGTTTCAGCAATTGGTGGGTGATATATGCCAAGGGGCTGGTCTCCGGAGGACGTTGTTGCGGTGCCTACATGATAGGCAGAACACGCCCTATTTTTCTAAATGAAGCTTGAAAAATGTGTAAATTTTATAAGCCCTGCCAAATACAAATTTTAAAGAGTTTAATAAAGCTGTGACCAAAATAATTTTCTGCCAAATACCTTTCTCCGAGTCTTTCTTTATTAGCTCCCCGTGTGGGACGCCGGTTGGTCGGCCTATATCCCTTACCAACTTTTTACTCTTTCCCTCTAGGAGATGCCGGAGGGGAGGTGGGGTGTGAGGACAGAGGGGGCGGGGACAAAATGACACGGTTCACCGCGAAGTGGACAGGATGCGGGTGATTGGCCTGCTCTCCCAAAAGTCTCCCGTAAATTTCGGGAGAGTAGACAAGTATGAAATAAGGTTATTTGTTTTGTTTGTATTTATTAGTGGACTAAGCCACAAAAAGCATAATGATGGCAGAATAAATAATATTTCAGTATAATTTTACTTATGGTACATTGCAAAATGTGTGGCATAAATATCCTAAACTAGCAGATATAGTACATCTTATTGCAGTGTGTGGATTTTCATAACCAAGGCTGATTACCTTATTTCCAGGTAAAAGAAAACAAAACAATAAATGTTTACAACTGAGTTACCCTCACTGGAATTTATTATATTTCGTACATTTACGCCTTGTGTACATTTGTGCCTTACATTTCTCCATCCTACAAAATGACAGCTAGAATCTGATTGGTTGCTATAGGCAACATCTCTACTTTTTCAAACCCGCAGTTTAGTAAATATACCCCCTAGTGTTAATACTATTTTGTATTGACAGTTTGCTGCCTTGTATGGTAATTACTAGCAGCTTCTTCTGTTTGCAAAAATGATTTGATTGAATATAAAAGGATTCATATAATTAGCATTGTATTTAGTTTATTTGCAGCAGTGGCGGATCCAGGGGGGGCGATCGGGGCATTCGCCCCCCCTAGGAGCAAAAAGCTAGGTCCCAGCTGCCGATTAAAACAGGAGGGGCGGGGCTAAGCGCAAACGCGGGGGGGGCTAAATGTGGGCCAGCCAATCAGAGTGGTCCCAGCCGACGACCACGACGGGAGGGGGCGGGGCCAATCGCTGGTGGAAGGCGGGGTTAACGCAGGCCAGCCAATCAGAGCAAAGGAGGGGCGTGATTATGCAAAATCGCCCCCCCTAAACATAAAGTCTAGATCCGCCCCTGATTTGCAGTCACAAGTCTCACCAAACTTAGTGCCATTTTTATAGTCTTACAGCTGTACTAGTGATAGTTTAACATTTCCATGGGGAGATATTCTTCTTACTGTAATTTAAAAACATAATAAACTATGATATAAATAAACACACCTCAAAGTGACAGGACCAATTGAATGAACCTTACAGTATATCAAGATGGCACGAGACCAGAAACGCACTAAAAGTAATTTTACAGAAAAGTCTAGGTAGGGTCCTGCCATGCTGCAATAGCTTTCTAACCATCATCATCATCATCATCGTTTATTTGTGCCAGTCAGTGAGTATGATATAGCCAGGAGGACAAACTAAAATATGAAATATATTATGAACTAATCATCCCAATGTAAATGGCTTTAACACATTGTCTACCAATGACCCCAGGGGTAGATAGCCTGCAGCACCCCTCTGCAAGGGTTTCAAGGCTTCCACACACTCAGACTAGTTTATTGAGCCTTGACAGCTGAGTTTTTCACCTGCTACTCCCAAGTCCTCCGAGATGCTGGTTAAGAGGCATACGGTGGCAGTGAGCTACAGAGATGATCCAATGGTCCAAGGGAGGTTCCGTTTAACACACAGGTTGCAGTGTCCTCCTCCCGTCGGGGCTGGATTAACAATGGGCCTGATGGGGCCATTGTGAGGGAACCTGTTGCAGGGAGTGGGGGTGGCTGCAAGGTGATGAGCGGTGCGGGGTGGTGACGTAGACCACTTGTGGCTTTCTTGGTTTCCAGGGGGCGGTCCCATCATTGGAGAGCAACAGGCAGCCAATCGCAAGGCTGCCTGTTGCTGAGTGGGGTACACAGGAGACCCACCTCACAGGACAGCATACTCGTCTCCAAAGTAAGCTATATACGCAAACGTTTTTTGCCTCAGCGGACTGCAAGAAACGTGGAGTAGCAATTTTAATACACAATAGAGTTCCCTTTCTTCTAACTAAATCATATTCAGATCCAGAGGACCGCTACCTGTTTCTGATTGGCACACTCTGTTCTGAGCAAATCACACTCATCTCTCTTTATGCTCTTAATCAGGGTCAAAGCTCCTTTTTTTCCAGAAGTGTTTAATCATATTGGGCGCCTTGCACAGGGTCATATAATTCTCGCTGGAGATTTTAACACCATTTTACATCCAACTTTGGATAGGTCCTCTAGTTTCCCATCCAAAAACCTCCATCTTATTCTTTAAAAGATTCCCAATCCTTATGAACATGCGTACACAATTTAGCGATACATGACACCTGGCGTCTGAAAAACGCTGATGCAAAAGATTTTACACATTACTCTGCCCCACACGTTAGTTACACCCGCATAGATATGATTTTTGTCTCCCATTCCCTCACTCAAACTAATATTGTATGCAGGAATCTCCCCTCTTACCTGGACAGGCCATGCCGGAGTACATATCACTTTTTCTTTAATAAAATTAGCTCCACAATCTCGCTGTTGGCGTCTTGACGACTCCCTTTCATTGGCCCAGTCGACTCATCAAGAAATTAAGGACACAATCAAAGAATACTTTGAACTAAATACTTCACAAGGCATTCTATGGGAAGCCCATAAGGCTACCATTAGAGGTAGTTTGATTAGTAAGTCTTCTGCAGCAAAAAAATTGGCATCTCAAGAAATTCTTTCCCTTGAAACCAAATTAACTTCCCTTCTCGCTCAGCCTAAACTTCACCCATCTACGAAATTGCTAACACAAATTTCTGCAGTAAAAGGCCAGCTAAACGCAATTCTTTCTCGCAAAAAATTAAATCAGCAACATTACGAAAAGGCTGACAAAGCTGACCCAATGCTCGCTAACAAACTGCGACAGAGAAAATCTCGAGGATAGATTAAAAAGCTTAAAAAAATCTCCTAACTCTCAGCCTATGTATGTCCCGGTGCAAATCACTCAAGAATTTCATGATTATTACAAAGCATTATATAATCTCCCTGAGTCTCCAGCCTGTGCTGAGTCTCTTGACACAGAAATTACATCTTTCTTATCATCTCTCTAACTGCCACACCTCTCAGACACTGACATCACTTTTTTGAACGCAGATATCTCCCAGATAGAAACGATTTCAGCGATTAAAATGATGAAATCATCATTGGCCCCAGGCCCCGATGGATTCACAACGCAATATTATAAAAAAATTGCTAAAGACCTTGCCCCACATATGACAGATTTTTCAACAATGTCTTCATGGGTTCACCTTTTAATAAGGCGACATCCTTGGCCACTATCGTTGTCATTCCAAAACCAGATAAAGATCCTACCTCCTGTTCTAATTATACACCTATATCTTTACTAAACGTGGACCTTACAATCTATGCCAAAATTTTAGCTAACCGCTTGAATACTCCTCTCCCCTCCCTGATCCACCCAGATCAGGTCGGGTTTATACCAGGCCGCCAAGCTACAGACAACACAAGGAGTGCTATAGATCTCATACATTCTATTCCCTATCGTAAATTACCGTCACTAACTATGGCACTTGACGATGAAAAAGCATTCAACCGTATCTCTTGGATGTCTAGAGTTTTGGTGTCAATGGGTTTCTCTGGTAAATTGTTAGATGGTCTGTTAGCTTTATACCAATCACCCAGAGCAACGGTAGTGGCCAACGCAGTCGCCTCTTCCCCATTTTCAGTTTCCAATGGGACACGGAAAGGTTGTCTCCTAACCTTTAAATTTTGCTCTTTTAATTGAACCATAGCAGCAAAAATACGATCCAATGTGGCGATACACAGAGTTAAAACAGGGAAATCCGAACATAAAATATCATTATATGCCAACAATGTTCTTTTGACTCTCTTGGATCCCGCTGGTTCTCTCCCCCCCCCCCCTCCCCTTCTTGCAGATATCAAAACTTATAGCTGCATCTCAGGATATAAAATAAACCCACAAAAAACAGAAAATCTTGATTTCTATCTCACAGATAGTATTAGATTTTCTCTCACTCAACAATTCACCTTCAAATGTCACCATAAAAAGATTAAATATTTAGGTATCTACATAACTATTCAATATAGTCAGCTCTTCCAAGCTAATTACCCAAAACTACTTTCTCAGATAAAATCTGATCTAGAAACCTGGAGTAAAAATCTCATCTCCTGGATAGGACGCATTAACTCAATTAAAATGAACATTTTACCCAGGTTGCAATATCTCTTTCAAGCCCTTCCCATACGCATCCCCCTTATGTTTTCAAATTTTTACATTATACTTCACAATTTATATGGGGCAGAAAGCGTCCGAGAGTCCGGCTCCTCGTCCTTCAGAGATCGGCACGGGATGGTGGTTTGGGGGTCCCCAATTTTAAACACTATTTTTTGGCAGTGCAACTTGCTCAATGTATTTTATGGAACTCTGTGGGCTCTTCCAGAGTTTGGGTCTCGATCGAAGCTGAGAGCTTGGGTATTTCCTCCGCTTCCTCTCTCCTGTGGCTCCCTCGCACTAAATGTCCTTGGTCCGCTCTTTATCATCCAAAGAGCCTTCCTCCATATTTGGTTACAATGTCCCAAACTTGCCCCATTCTGGATGGAACTAAGGAACTTCGTGTCTCAGCTTCTGCAAATTGACATCCCAATCTCTCCCAAATTTTTCCTTCTCCCACTTGGAATTCCATCTGCTACCAAACATGAAATGAAGATGTTTTGACACATAGTTTCTGCTGCACTGTTTTAAATTGCTACTATTTAAAAACAACCCTCTGCGCGTACACTGCAGACAATTATTAACAAAATGTGGCACTCATACAAAATGGAGTATATGACATGCATATTGCGTAATACTTCTAAATCATTTAATAAAGTCTGGGCACCATGGATATCATTTTTCCAAATTCAAACTCCTTTTGTCACAACTTCTCTACATCATTCCACTTGATGCCCCTCCTCAATCCTTTACCTCACCTTCCCTACCTCTCCATCCTCTTCTCGATCCTTTACCTCACCTTCCCTACCTCTCCCTCCTCTTCTCGATCCTTTACCTCACCTTCCCTACCTTTCCCTCCTCTTCTCGTTCCTTTACCTCACCTTCCCTACCTCTCCATCCTCTTCTCGATCCTTTACCTCACCTTCCCCACCTTTCCCTCCTCTTCTCGATCCTTTATCTCACCTTCCCTACCTTTCCCTCCTCTTCTCGATCCTTTACCTCACCTTCCCTACCTCTCCCTCCTCTTCTCGATCCTTTACCTCACCTTCCCTACCTCTCCATCCTCTCCTCGATCCTTTACCTCACCTTCCCCACCTTTCCCTCCTCTTCTCGATCCTTTATCTCACCTTCCCTACCTCTCCCTCCTCTTCTCGATCCTTTACCTCACCTTCCCTACCTCTCCCTCCTCTTCTCGATCCTTTACCTCACCTTCCCTACCTCTCCCTCCTCTTCTCGATCCTTTACCTCACCTTCCCCACCTTTCCCTCCTCTTCTCGATCCTTTATCTCACCTTCCCTACCTTTCCCTCCTCTTCTCGATCCTTTACCTCACCTTCCCTACCTCTCCCTCCTCTTCTCGATCCTTTACCTCACCTTCTCTACCTCTCCCTCCTCTTCTCGATCCTTTACCTCACCTTCCCTACCTTTCCCTCTTCTTCTCGATCCTTTGCTCTGTTCTCTTCTTCCATTCATCTAATGGCGGCTTGCCACACCGCCCCCTATTCTATTCTATTCTATCCTTCCTATTTAATGCTAACTTCTCTCTTCTGTTTCTTCTCCCCTCTGTCTCAATATCTTGATTCTACAGTTTTTAATATACGATGATTGTTTTATTTCCTGAACATGCATAACTCTATTGTAACTTAACTCGTCATTGATTGTTGTTCAATGTTGACCTTTGCAAAAAATAAAATCTTTAAAAAAAATAAAAAAAAATAATCAACCATTGTTTGTAATTTTGTCTTCAGTGATCAATAAAATAACATACCTTTAATTCTCAACTGTCCCGATTCCATCAGGATAGTCCTGATTTTAGGGAACTGTCCTGATTAGCCAGGAGCTTGTCCTGGCATGAGGGACAGCTGGGACATATTTCCACTCTTCACTTTGCATACATCTTGTGTGAACCAGTTAGTGATGCACTCTTTATATAAGGGAAGATGGGAGGGAGATGTAGGGGGTTGGAGAGAAGTGCAACCTATGCCCTCATTGTGCTGGCCATGCCCACACACCACTGGCCACACCCACACATCACTGGCCACACCTCCGGTGGGATGGCACTTCTCACAATGGGCCCTTTATAATTTTCAGCCCCAGGTCTATGTTTACCTTAATCTGGCCCTGCCTCCCATCCAGCAGGGGGACAGGGATCTGTGGACCACAGCAAATGGGGGTGACAGGACTCTGTGTCAATGTACACCATGTATCTCTCTGAGGGTGACCATGCATGAGGAGGACTGTAGTGCTCCAAGGTCCACCAAGACAATATCATACGTAATGTGTTTAGAGGCACTCGCTAGGAAGCATAGTGGCCCTGGAAACCGTTTTAAAATGTTGGCAACTATAGTACAGCAGATCCAAGACTTTAATTTATGCTCCGTCTGTCAATAGGAGTTGTGCGAGACATTAAATGACATTTTAAGGTTGTATTTCTGGCAAAGGATTCACGCCTGAGATGGTAATATATAACTGTGAGAAGCAGGGGGTCTGCTCACATTTGGAAATAATGCATCCCAGAATTTGAAAAGGACAACACGTACTGGAACCTCTATCCACAGCTCAGCCTGTGTCTCTCGTCAACCAATAGACATTCACTCTGGAGGGGACCCCTCCCTTCCCACATATGGGTCCAGCATAATTTTTATTGTTGAAGACTCTTCCTGTTCTGCAGAGGGTAAGATCTGTTCATTCTCTTCTAAAATGTTATATCTGTCTGCTAAGAGAGGACATCCAAGTGTCCATCCCAACACAAAGAGCTTGTTTTGGTAACTGCATGGACTTGGTGGCCACTTTGTAACTTAATGTTCGGGCAGTTCAAATGGATTTGTTTAAAGGATGTCATAAGAATACCGATACATGGGTACAGTAAGTTGCGTTTACACCCCTATACTTTTGAGCTTTAATTGCCGTGATCTGATCGATTAACCCCATAGTTACAAACACCGGTGTAGTGCAGATAATTATGTTTTATTTTCCCAGCAGCGAAGGGAACGTTTTGCTGATGACCTGCTCTGAGGACGAGAGGCTCAGGCAGATGTTCCTTTTATTAGTTAAATATGTGGTAGAATAAAACGCAGCAGGAAATAACAAATTCACAGACAGCTAGGTCTGGGCCTGGGGATGTATTGCATAGTTTTACTTTATTGTTTTATTATCAGTGATAGACAGCCGATACCTACGTGTACTGTAAGCGTAATTAGTTATAACAGATCATAGCAACTGAATCCTGTTTCATTTGACTATAGTTTTGTCAATTTTTTTGTTCTTTAGGAGGGCATGACTAGTCATTAATAATGAAGTACCAGCCTAACATAGCACACAATTAGAACATGTTTATATATCCCTATCTGTTTCAGAATTCACTTAAAGCTCCTTATCCTCACTTACAAAGCCCTTACCAACACTTCTCACCCTTACATCTCTGACCTTGTCTCGAGGTACATACCTACCTGGCCACTCCGCTCCGCCTCTGACTACCGCATCAATTCACCCCTCATTACCTCCTTCCATGCTCGCCTCTAAGACTTCTGCCGTGCTGCCCCATATCCTTGGAACTCCCTAACCCGTCTCACTCGCCGCTCCCCCAACCTTCAGTCCTCCAAACTCTCACTCAAAACTCACCTTTTCAAGCTCGCCTACCCTACCACCTCCTAACCATTCTATCCATCACCCCCTCTTCCTCTCCTGGCATCTCCATTTTCTCCAGGTTTGTCTCTCACCACCCCTCCCTTTAGAATGTAAGCTCACACAAGCAGGGTCCTCTCTACCTACTGTCCCACGTCTGTCTCCTGTCCCTTTTACGTCTTTTGCTGCACCCTGTGTGAGTCCCCAAAGCATTACTCACACTCATCTGTGCTACTGACCTGTGTTACCTCATCTATTTGTTATTTGTTTCTGTATGCGGCGCTACGGAATCTGTGGAGCCTTATAAGTAAATAAGTAATAATAATGTGTGAATTGCTGAATCACTAATTACATTAATTAAACCGGACTTGTCAATGTGGCCTCCCCATTCCCTCTTATCACACATCATATCACATATGTCCTGGTGGATATATGACCACCACAATTCTCCATTATGATATGTAACAATGGAAGAGAGGATGTTAGTCATATGTGACAATAGGTAGGATGGTGGAAGCACATATGATAAGGTGAGGGTTGGGGGCATATGTGATATGGTGCAAGCGAGGGGACATAAGTGATCCAGGCAAAGTGGGAGAGGCATATTTTACAAGGGAAGGGAAGATTGGGGGCTTAATGTGACCCAGGTCCAGATGTGGTGTAGTGACCCATTTTTTAGGCACCAACCGGGGCCCATGGAAGTTTTAATTTGATCTCGCCTTCAGACTAAAACAATGTATAGACCAGGACAAGATAGATTACTAATAGAGAAGTACGCTAAGATGTCAGTGAATAGGGAAATGATATTTATAGGAGATCTCAATATAACTGATGTGGACTGGAATTTGCCAATCGCTAAATCAGCCAGGAGTAGTGACATTCTGGATTGTCTCTACGGCAATTAGTTAGGAAACCAATGTGCATGGAAGCAATCTTACGTTTAGTTCTCAAAATGCGGAAAGAGTATCCTATGTGCCTGTAGGATGGAGCTTGAGTGCTTGTGACCCACGGAAAGTATGGTTTAATAGACAGACAACAGTAAAGGGAAACAAAATTTTAGATTTTAGAAGCAATGAGTTTATTCAAATGAGGAATAAATTATGTGAATATTTGACAGGATGGGAATTGTGCATTATTAAACGCAACAGAACTTTGTGTTAGTAATGGTTTTCCAAGGAAGTGTCATTTATAAGAAACATAGATAGACATAGACCCAATCATGGAAGGATAAAAAAAGGATATAAAGCTAGTTTGTAAAAATGCTAATGCACAAATTGAATGGAATATTGCAGAGCCAGAAAGAAAAGTGATAAAACTATCTCTAGATACATTAGAAAGAGGAAAAGACAAAGTGAAGTATAGTAAGTCTAAAACCTGAAGAGGGTGGATGTGTTGAAGGAAACAAAGACATTGCACATTGCCTATGCAAGTTTCAAAATACTGACAATAAATACTGACAATAAATACTGACAATAAATACTGACAATAGGCGTGATGATAATAGTGGTGGCAGCAGTGGGAAAGATGAACGGGGCAAATGTGAACACAATGCTGAGTGCCTTACTGACATCCATGTTTCAATTAAACAACAAGAGGATTATCTGCAGTACTTGCTGCTGCTTTAGATCCTGGGTTTAAATCAAATATTAGGGATATGATGGGGAATATATAGTTGCACACAGATTGTACAGAATTAAATGTGGCTTTACATAGACCCTGTGTCTGCAGGAAGACCTTCTACTGCAGTCTCATACAGTTATTTTGAGTCTATCAGAGGGACGTCTATTCCACTGGTACGTTGCTCTCAGGTTTTAGTAGTATCCGGTAAGTAAATGTAGTCACATCACTCTCCCCTGGTTTTAATGCACTTTGGATTGATATAATTGATACAGCACTTGGATAACGATGAGAGGAGACCTAGAGATTGCTTGAGGTGCTATGCGTTGGCGGAGGCAGTATTGTGAATATGGGACTACAAACAGCTTAGAAATGAAGAGGACATAGCTGCTTCCTTTGTTCAAGATCATATGGAGGATGAACCTGCCATAAAATATTAAATGACCACGATTCACTTGATCCAAACAAGATGATTCACGATGAGTCATCATCTAGTAAATAAAACTGGAGGAATCGCGATTAACTTTATATTAACAAACTATTGTTTAACTTATTACTGTTTTAAGTTGATCAGCAGTAACAGAAGTATGTTGGTTCTCAAATTTAGCAGGGAGAGTCACAGAAGCAGGCATATTGAGGAATTGGAAACGAAAGGGGTAATGCCTTCTGTACCATCCAACACACCAATACAGACACTAATATTGTATAGTGAATGATGTGCATCACACCACAAACTTAAACACACATCTACAGTCAAGTTTGGCAGTTTAAATGGTTCTAAACCAGTTTGAAAACTGTTTATATTTTTTTTTTTATAGAAGAGGTGTTACTTGAATGGTCAAAATTCAAACTGGATAAGTCAATTAAATAAGGACTCAGAGAATATTAACTGACCTAAAAGAAAGTCTTGTAGCTCCTATCGCTGACTGATATAGTTCCAGGTGATTGGAGAAAGGCAAATGTAGTTCTACTACACAAGAAAAACAGCAGGGAAGAATATGATAACTGTTGCCCAGCCGCAGCGCCGTCGGTATGGCGACCGGGACGTCACTTCCACCCATAACCCGGCCGTTGCCGTGGCAACGGATGGACGCTTCAGCGCTGCGTCCCGGCGGTGAGTAGCCGGGCGCATGCGCTTAGTGTATTACTTGCCTGCGGGCTAATTAATTATTAGGTGCAAGGGGGCTGGATATTGCCAGAGCTAGGCTCTGATTGGCTGGGCTTACCTGCTACCTCATTGCTGGTTATAGCTTCTGTTCCTCAGTCTGCTGACCTGCTTGTTCCTGTTCCTGTCTATTGTATTCTGCTGACCTCTCGTGTATGACCCTTGGCTTTGGATTTGGACTTCGCTTGTGTATCCCGTGACCCTGACCTTTGGCCTGTTTAACGTATCTCTTGTTTGCCTGTGACCCTTGACCCCGGCTTGTTAACTGGACTTGCTACCTGCTGCCGGCCCTTGACCTCTGCGTGGACCTCACTCCGCTTGCCTGGGTTCTCCCCAGCCGGTACACACTTCACGACCCTCTGTCAGTCTGCAGCCCAGTCTGTCCCCACCATCAGGGGCTCCAGTGAACACCTGATTGGCAGAGTAGACTCCGGGTTGTGTTGAGCCAGCTGGAGGGGTTCCTAACAATAACTATACATTAAATTAGTGTCTCAGATCATATTGTAATAGATCATAGATAATATTCTTTTATAATGTATATAATAATATACATTCAAACTTGCACTCTTTTTTTTAAGTCCATCAGCCCTCCACTCCCCTTCTCGGTGCCACCCTACTTGTGTCTTCCCCTTCCCTTTAGGATGTAAGCTCTTGCGTACAGGGCTCTTTTCTCATCACCCTGTGTACCTCGAGGCCTGCTTCCCTAACCCTGTTTCCTGAGCCCAGGCCTACTTCATGTTGGGCATTACCAACGCTCTCACTCATTGTCCTGTAAATAACTTGATCTCCATTACCAAGTTATCTGTGTGTAATTTGTTTAATCAGTCTCTCTGGTCTTTGTATAATTATGTGGTATATATTGGTTCTTTAAGACTGCTCTTTTAGAAATATCTCTAACTATCCAAAAACATATGTGGATTGAGTCCACCAGTTTGGACTTTTCTTTTTATAAATTGGACAACCACAGAACAGTGTGCACCCTCATTGTATAACACCCTTCCCCCATTAACCACACTGTCTGTGTGATCAATGTTAGATCCGACTTCAGAGTTCCCGTCAACACAGGTATAAGCTTATGGAAAATTTTACAATTACAGTATACACATGTGATGTTACAATATGATCCTTCTTGCTGGAGGAATGTGTAATGTGTTTCCCTTTAAAAGACCTGCAGCAATGTATATTATTTTATATTCCCACTGTATTTGTGTGACGTAATAATAATGACTATATAAAAAATTCACCATTTAGTTGCAATTATTTGACACTGGCCACCAGGGAATGAGCTTTGCATTGTATTCCGTTCCCCAAGGAACGGGCTCTGCATTGTATTCCCATCCCCAAGGAACGGGCTCTGCATTGTATTCCCATCCCCAAGGAACAGGCTCTACATTGTATTCCGGTCACCAAGAAATGGGCTCTGCATTGTATTCCCGTCCCCAAGGAACGGGCTCTACATTGTATTCCGGTCCCCAAGGAATGGGCTCTGCATTTTACATTGGTTGCCAAGGACTTGGCTTGGTAATGTGCACTTGCAACCAGGGAAAGGGCTTTGCATTATACTCTTGCCACCAAGGAATGGGCTCTTTATTGTACACTGGCCACCGGATAAGGGTTATTTATTGTATTCTAACCAACAGGGAATGGGCTCTGTATTGTATACAATTGACCAATTAATTGGCACTGTATTTTGCACACTATGTGGCAGAGTATAAAGTCTATATTTTATACTGGTCACTGAAATTACCGCTGCAAAGTGTTACTGTGTTGTTACATTATCTGGGGTCATCTTGCCAACTATTACATGGGTACCAAAACATCTTGTTCCACCAGTTTTCTTGTGTACTATATACAGGTAAGCAAAGTGCAATTTGGAGGTTACAGTCTCTTTTTCTGTATCTATATTACTTTGTCTGGCGGTCTGTGGCCACTGAGAACTCCAGTTTAGAACTCCTGGAAGAAGAGACTTCTAGCACAGGAATATAAGAACAGAATTTCCCTGTAATTTAATCCACATGATTGTATTTGGGATGGGAGACAATATACTAATCTCAAGAGCCACGTTTATTCAAAATTGAGTGGAAAGTGTCGGCTGGGTAAACGGAACACGTGTCTGATTCAATTCTGATGATACATCCATCTGCGGCGGGAATCCCTTTCCTGGAGAGGGTAGCAGGGATTGGCAAATTGTCATCTTTTGTGCTCTCAGACACTTGTAAAGTTCACACCATGGTTTTAAATCCCAGTGAACATGTTTGCACTAGCGTCACAAGATTTCTATACCCAACTTGCAGTAAAAGTCTGAGTAGTTCTCCCTAAAAGCTTGTGAAATTAGGCACAGAAATAAATTATTGCACATGGGAAAAGGTAGCTTTCTGTGCCAAACTCTGCACTTTTGGCACTGTGTTCCCAGAACTGCTTTCTATAGCCAAAAACGGCTTCCAAGAGTTTGGTAATTAAAAGAAATTTTCCAGCTGTATCAGCTACAACTAAAAATTCAGCTTTTTAAGGCTGACTCACAGAAGATATTCACCCTTTTGCTGCCTGAGGATTCTGAATTGGTTAGATGACAGTTTTACAAGTTTTTCTATTGTAATGAAGAGAATCTTAATAGAGGTTGCTAACTGTGAGATCCACCTACAAACTATTGTTAGATACATTGATAGTTTGGACTCAGGCTCAATTGGTCCAAATCAAATATACCCCCTATCTGTCGTAGGGGCCACCAGTAAATAATACTGCACAAATCCCCTTGCAATGGATGCTTACATTTAAATATTTGGAATTATGGATATCAAACAATATGCAAGATTAACATTGATCTGTTCATAAATTCAACCCAAATTTTTAACAGGAAAAAATGACCTCTCTCTGTCTGGTAGGGTTAACCTATAATTAAGATGATCCTCCAACCCAAATTTCTATACCCGTTATAACATGCTCACTTATATATCCCAGGGTGGATTGTCTCAAAGGTAAATATCTCTCCTCTCTGGTCTGGGGGTAAAAGAGAGTTTGGCTATACTAAATAGATCCAGAGCCTTGGGTGGCCTGGCCCTCCCTAATCTGAGAAAAGAGGATTTATGTACTTACGTTAAATCCGTTTCTCTGATTCCGTCTGGGGTACACTGCTTACCATGGGGTTGTGGAGGGAGCTTGGGGGAGTTGGCACCTAACTAGTTAACTTTAGTATTGCCGACAGACCCCTCCCCTCTACAATCCCCCTGCCCCCTCTTGTTCAGTTAATTAAAAAGCCCAAGGAGAAAAAAGGCCAGTCAAACAAGAGCACACAGAAGAAAAGCAGAAGGGAGGGATCGCAGTGTCCCCCAGACGGAATCAGAGAAACGGATTTAACGTAAGTACATAAATCCTCTTTTCTCTTTCATCCAGTCTGGGGGACACTGCTTACCATGGGGATGTTCTAAAGCAGCCCCCTAAGGGTGGGACTACTCTGAAAATCCCGCTCGTAAAGCACTACGAGCGAAATTTGCATCCGCGGATGCAAATACATTAAACTGGTAAAATTTGGTAAAGGTGTGGACAGAGGACCAGGTGGCTGCCCTGCAAAGCTGGTCTGCAGAAGCCTCATTTCTCACTGCCCACGACGCCCCTACCGATCTGGTGGAATGGGCCGTAAGTCTCTCCGGCACAGGACGGTTAGCCTTTATGTAAGCTTGCTTAATGGTTGCCGTAATCCATCTTGCAATGGACTGTTTTGAGGCTGGCCAGCCTCTCTTATTAGCATCATAAAGAACAAACAGAGAATCAGTACGTCTAATCTGAGAAGTTCTTTTGACATAAATGCGGAGAGCTCTAACCACATCTAACTTTTCCATAGACTGTTGATCCGAATGGGAAGTAGATGAGAAGACCGGAACTACAATTTCCTGGTTCAGATGGAAAGCCGAAACTACTTTAGGAACGAAGGAAGGGAGGGAGGGTTCTTAACACCGCTCTGTCCTCGTGGAAAACCAGATATGGTTCGCGACAAGACAGAGCCCCTAATTCCGAAACCCTATGTGCAAATGCAATAGCCAAAAGAAAGAGGACCTTCCAGGTCAACCACTTCAAATCTGCCACAAGTAATGGCTCAAAAGGAGGCCCTTTAAGCATATCCAGTACCAAGTTGAGATCCCAAGGTGCTGTAGGCGGAACATAGGGAGGCTGAATATGCAAGACTCCCTGGAGGAAAGTTCTAATATCTGGTAAATCCGCTAATTTCAGGTGAAAAAATACTGAAAGGGCCGAAACCTGGACTTTTAGAGAACCTAACCGAAGCCCTGCTTCCAGGCCATCCTGAAGGAAAGCCAACAAGCGAGGGAGACGAAAGGAGGACGAGTGACATGTCCTATTTTCGCACCATCTGATGTAGGCTCTCCAAATCCGGTGATAGATGCGAACGGAAACTGGCTTTCTGGCTCGCATCATAGTGTTCACTACGCGGGAGGAAAAACCCCTAGCCCTCCAGAGCCTGGCTTCAACAGCCATGCCGTTAAACTGAGCTGAGGTCAATTCTGGTGACGGAAGGGACCTTGCAGAAGAAGGTCGTCTCGAGACGGAAGATGGAAACCCTGTCCTTCCGCCATAGAGGGAGCTATTAGAATTACTGGCAGGCCGCCCTGCCTTACTCGTCTGAGTATGCGAGGAAGCATAGGGATCGGAGGAAACAGGTATCCCAACCTGAACTCCCATGACATCGTCATAACGTCCACTGCCACCGCTAAGGGGTCTCTTGACCTTGCGCAGAACCTGTGAACCTTTCTGTTGTGTCTGGAGGCCATGAGATCTATGTCCGGAAGACCCCACCTCTGAACCAGAGACTGGAAAACTTCCGGATGGAGTGACCACTCCCCCGGCATCATCTGGTTTCGATTTAGGTAGTCGGCCTCCCAATTTCTTATTCCTGGAATGTATACTGCCGATATTGCTGGAACATATTGTTCTGCCCAAACCATAATCTGAGCTGCAATATTCATTGCAGCTGCACTCCTGGTTTCTCCCTGCCTGTTGACATATGCCACGGCCGTGGCATTGTCTGACTGAACTCTGACAGGGTGGCCCTGGAGGAGGGACTGGGCCCCCCGGAGGGCCAAAAGAATAGCCTTCAACTCCAGCACGTTTATTGATAGCGAGATCCTCTGAAGATCGAAGCGTAGGTGGGATCCTGACCATTTCGTCAATAGATCCCACTGAAAACATCGAGAATGGGCTCGACCGAAGGGGATGGTCTCGAAGGAGGCCACCATCTTTCCCAGCAGCCGCATGCACAAATGCATTGAGGGGCTGGGAGAAGACAAGACTTGAGTTGTTATACTCTGAATAGAACTGATCGTCTCGACAGGAAGGAACACCCTTTGCTGGCTGGTGTCCATAATGAGCCCTAGGAAAACCATGCGTTGACACGGAACCATCTGGGATTTCTTTAAATTTATTAGCCAACCATGGCCCTCGAGAACCGCCAAGGTGAGGGATAAGTGATGACGTAAGCAATTTTCTGTGGAGGATTTGATGAGCAGGTCGTCCAAATAAGGCACGACCTGAACTCTCTGAAGGTAAAGACATGCTGCCATGACTGACATGATTTTTGTGAAAACCCTCGGCGCTGTTGAGAGGCCGAAAGGGAGGGCCAGAAACTGATAGTGGAAAGATCCCACCGAGAATCTTAGGAGAGATTGATGGTGGATCCAAATGGGAATGTGGAGGTATGCATCTTTTATGTCTATGGACGCCATAAACTGATCCATCTCTAAGCCGTTTATCACCGACCTTAGGGATTCCATCCGAAATTTGTCCACCCGTAAGTGCACGTTGAGGCCCTTTAAGTTTAGGATGGGACGAAAGGAGCCGTGTGGCTTCTTGACCAGAAACAGGTTTGAATAAAACCCCTGCCCTTTCTGGTAATCTGGAACCCTGCAAATAACTCTTTGAGAAAGAAGAGAGGTGACACAATCCTGTATTGCTTGTCTTCTTGATGGATCTCGGGGTAACGGAGTCATGAAGAAACGATGTGGAACCGGGCCCTGCAGGTCTATCCTGTACCCCTCTGATATAATGCCCCGAATCCAAGGATCTTGTGAGGACGCTGCCCACTGTTCCTGAAACAAAGACAGACGTCCCCCCACTGGCGCCCCCTCCAGAAGAACAGAGTGGTCGTCAGGACGCAGGCTTCTCCTGGGTCTTGGAGGCCTGGCGCCTAGCTGCAAACGAGGATCTTCCCCTGACAGAGGAGCCTCGAGAATTGCGCTGTCTGCCTCTAAAGGACTGTCCTCTAGGCAAGGAGGTTCCCCGAAAGGGCTGACGAAAGGAGCTGACCCGAGGGTTTCGGCTCCTGCTAGGGAATACCGGCAAGGAAGTGCTTTTGTCCCCCGTTGCCTGTGAGATAAGGGTATCCAATTCCGGGCCGAACAAACCTGCTGCAGAAAAAGGAATGGTTTCCATGGACTTTTTTGATTTCGCATCTCCTTCCCAGGATTTCAGCCATAACGTTCTTCTTGCTGAAATAGATGCAGCCTGAATAGAAGAGGATACAGCCGCTGTTTTCTGGGCCGCCTCATAAAAGGTACCCCGATGCCTCCTTCAAATGCAAAGCCAGGGGAAGTAAATCAGAGTCCTGTAAGTCCTCTGCCAGCTGGTCTGCCCATGCTTCCATGGCCCTAGCCACCCAAGCTGAAGCAAATGTGGGCCTAAAGGAAGAACCCGCAGCCGCAAATATAGATGTCACGGGCACTAGGAGTCTTTGCCCAGGATATCACCAGATGTAGTCTTACCAGAGTAGTGTATGCACACATTGGTCTTCTGGTAGCAGGGTGACTAGCGGAACAGGAGAATCAGCAGATGGTGAGAGGATGCTCGAGGAAAGTCTATGACTAGCAGTAACAGGTTATGAGTTAAACAATATGAACACGAGGATCTTGATGGACGTGAAGACGTGAGAAAAGTCAGTGGTCTGCGTACAGCAAGTTGTACCACTGCTATAGTGAGAGGAATGTCCAGGGATAGATAGGAGGTAGTGAAGTCAGTGGTCTGCGTACAGCAAGTTGTACCACTGCTTGTAGTGATGGGACAGGTTCCAGGTGCAAGTAGGTAACGGGAAAGTCAGTGGTCTGCGTATAGCAAGTTGTACCACTGCTTATAGTGAGGAAACTTGTAACTGGTGCCAATAGGAAACAGGGAGTCAGTGGTCTGCGTTCAGCAAGTTGTACCACTGCATATATAGGTGAGGATAGGCACTAGGGTAGATGAATGGAGCATCAAAGGTAACACGGAGAGCACAAGGAACTTGATTCCAATGGTATATATAATACAATAGCAAATGACTAGCGCTGCTTGGAGATACAAAGTCACTACTGAGATCCAGGACATATGAGACAAAGTCAATAGCATCTATAACTTCGTGAGATAGAGGACTCCGTAGATGAGCAGAACACAGTACAAGCGGATATGCAATAAGCTGGTAAAGTCAATAAAAGATAAGCATACCGCGGTTCAGTTGAGCAGGCTGTCACGAGAGAAACACAGGGATAGCTGAGCGGCTGAACGCCGACACGAGTAGAGACCACAGGAGAGTGGTAGCGGTAATCCGTGTCTGTGAAGCACACAGAGAACATCACACGAGAGGAGCAATGATGATTCTTGCGGAGGTCAGCAGGTATAGTAGACACAATGAAACACAGGAGAGTTGAAGCGGTCAGGCAACCGGCAATGCAGTAGCAAGGAATCAGCTGGGACTAAAGACACGATGAAACACAGGAGAGTTGAAGCGGTCTGGAAACCAGTAATGCAGTAGCAAGGAATCAGCAGGAACTGAAGACACAATGAAACACAGGAGAGTTGAAGCGGTCTGGAAACCGGTAATGCAGTAGCGAGGAATCAGCTGGGACTGAAGACACGATGAAACACAGGAGAGTTGAAGCGGTCTGGAAACCAGTAATGCCTTAGCGAGAAATCAGCTGGAACTGATGACACGATGAAACACAGGAGAGTTGAAGCGGTCTGGAAACCAGTAATGCCGTAGCGGGGAATCAGCTGGGACTGAAGACACGATGAAACACAGGAGAGTTGAAGCGGTCTGGAAACCAGTAATGCAGTAGCGAGGAATCAGCTGGAGCTGAAGACACAAGGAAACACAGGAACACCTTCAGAGACTCACAGGGAATGAGACTCCAAGATCAGGCAACGAGGTATTGACCACAGGTGCTTTAAATAGGGAGTGTTGCCTGATCAGCCAATTAACTAAAAGCAACAGGTCTGAAGAGTTCATAGAGGCTGCGCATGCGCAGACCGTCAGGATGGCGGGCGGCCACGGTTCCTAACAACGGGAGAAGAGGCACTCACAGTCCGGTGAGTGACAATAGATTTCAGCTGGGATTCTACTCTGTGGTCATTGATGTCCTGCAGAGATGCAGAACCTGGAGCTGGGAGTAGTGCTTGGCCAATCGGGCTATTGGAATATCCACTTTAGGAATACTCTCCCAGCGAACCACATCTTCCTCCTGCAATGGATACAGGGAAGAGAACCTTTTGGGAACAGAGAACCTCTTATCAGGCTGTTTCCAGGCTCCTTCTGCAATATCCTTAAGTTCTACGGAAGGGGGAAAACGAATAGCCTTTCTTTTGGCCTTCTTAAAGAGACTTCTGTCTCTAGGAGTAGGATCCTCCGGTTCTGGGAGGTCCAAAGCTTGTCTCACTGCTAAAACCAAATCATTAATAAATTGGCTTTTAGAGCCCTCTTCCTGTCCCAAAGGTTGAACCTGGTCAGGATCAGAATTAATTTCCCCCTCTTCCTCTGAAAACTCCTCAGAGTCTCAAAGGACCATAAGGGTATTATCAGATCTAGGCCTCCTTCTTTTTACAGGCGGAATGTTTGGGGATACAAGTAACTGGTTTAGTTTGTCCTGTGGGAACAGGGGCTTGGTCTGTATGTAAAGAAGGTGGTCCTGGTATAGACGTTCCAATAGAACCTGTGGTAACAGGGAGGCCCAACTGTGTACTAGTATTATTAGCCACTGAAGTTGCCACAGTAGATAGCAATTGATTGGATTGAAAAACCATCTGTGCTAAAGAGGAAACCGACTGTGTCAGGGAGGTCACCCAGGCCGGTTCCTCCGTCAGTGGGGCTGAAATATGCTGGGCTTGCGCAGGGGGGACCCCTGCCTCGCAGACAGAGCAGAGCGCCAACGGGTCCTTCTGCCCACAAGGTAATTTTACACTACATTTAGAACATGTAAAATATTTTGCAATAGGGCCCTTTCCCTTATCTGTCATTTCTTAATAAAAGGAAGGCACACCAAACACACAGACTTAAATGGTTAAATTTAGCTGAGTAGAGAGAGAGATATAAATGTGTGGAGAGAAAAGTGTAAAACTAATCAACTAATCTAGATATAAAAGTTGTACTTGTAATATTTTAAACACAAAATAATACCTAAGCAAGTAGAAGAACTATAATATAACCCCTACTAGCCCCTTGTACACAGCAATACAGAATATGTGTTTAAATAAATCAGATACTTAGCCCATAGGCCAAACAGGGGAGAAGTCCAACAGCAGTATCCTGGTGCCTGCTCCCTCAGATCTGTTCTCTCTTTCCGGGCTTCTCCTTGGCGCCAGAAGACTGGGATAAACCATCTCTCTCTCTGGAAGGAGGGGGAGCTCTATGTGTTAGTTCCCCCCTTCAGTAATGCTGCCTCTGCAGCGATTCTGTGGTCCATATAAAAAATAAAAAGGATTATATGGCAGAGTAGTGGAGACCTCCAGGGGAGGTCTCCGCAGCGGATAATACCTGATGCCCCCTCCTATGTATAAGGGGGATCCTGGTATAGCCCCCTTCTCCTCTTCTCCGCTATCCAAGATGGCCGCCGTCAATGCAATATCCGATAACCGGCGCTCTATGCCTGCAGTGGCAGCGCCGGTTATCGGGGAGGCTCCAGGAGTGACAGCGGTCCGTAAGACCTCTTGTCACTCCCAATTCAGGCACCTATTCTTCTTGTCTCCTCCTGTCCCTGTCAGTGAGAGCCGCTGGCTCTCATCTGACAGGGTAGTACCTGCGCTGCCCTGCTGTGAGTGTGTTCTCTATATTAGAACACACTCCAGCTCTGCCACCTGTAAAAAAAAAAAAACGTTAAAAGAATAAAATAAATGAAATAAAAGTAAAAAAATTACCTACAGTACTAAAACACTGCCCAACTCCATGGGCACCTAAAAAAAACTGAAGAAGAGGGGCAGGGGGATTGTAGAGGGGAGGGGTTTGTCGGCAGTACTAAAGTTAACTAGTTAGGTGCCAACTCCCCCAAGCTCCCTCCACAACCCCATGGTAAGCAGTGTCCCCCAGACTGGATGAAAGAGAAAATATTATATTACTGCACAACAAACACATTTCAGAGAATGGGTCATGGACTCCCCCACTAATACCTTATGGGCAGATGCAGTTCTCTTGCTCTCCTCTTGAAACCTTGTTGGGCAGGAGAGTTTAAAGTAGTACAGCACCACTTCTCCGGCAGGCAGTGCTAATATGGTCTATGATATGGGAGGCGTTGCAGGTGTTGAACCGGATTCCCCAGTTTGAAATAATTCTAACCTTAGGGAACTAAAGAAATTAGGGACAAATAACACTTGGTATAATTTTGGAGTCAACTCACTTTGCCACTTGTATGTAAATAACCACTTTAAATAATTTGACCAATTTAAGAGAGAATTTCTATCCTGAATCGTTTATGTTATAGTTGTCTACAGTTGACATGCCCTAATGACCCAGATGGGCGGGTCTTTCCATTACACTCCCTCCCGCCCCGATTAAAATATTTCTTAGACGTGCAAAAAAAATATTTTCCACTTTATATTCTAATATCTTGTTATAGATGATTTGTATAACCTTAAAATTAACTAGGAGGTTGATCTTGGAGCCCTCACCGATGAAGAGTGGAGTTTTATGTTGGGAAGTGCAATAGATGCAACATGTACTAGATACAGACAAATAAAATCGTACAATCTACATGTTTTTTTTTATACGCCCTAAAGACTTTCCTTAATGGGTAGAAGGAACAACTCTAGTTGCCCTAAATGTGGGTTTGGTTCCTTCTGGCATCTACTATGGGAATGTCTGGAGGTACAGCGGTTTTGGGTTGTGGTGCTAGAGGGTATACAAAAAATATGTCCCTCTTCTTTTTTCTAAGACATATATTTGTATATAGTCGTATATTTGGTAAAACCTCGATACGATATGTAATTAATCTATTGGCTCTGGCTAAGGTCGTTATTGCCAGAACCTAGATGGCTTCAGAATACCCTAGATTCAACACCTGGATTGCCCTGGAAAATGATGCTGTAGGGTATAAAATATATACTTACCATTCCAGGAACGCCACACAGAAATACCACAAAACTGCAATCGCTATCAGACGACTGTGTTTAAGTGCTTCAAGCTGGGTGCCCGTCCCGTCCCACTTATATATTCACTGCTATGTGTTTATAGCCTTCTCTTCTGAAGCCCTATCTGTCAATCTAAGTGTCCATCACCTTGTATCACATGCGGATTACTGCTCACTGGTTTATCCCTTCCAGATTCTGATCTGTGCTGTTTATTATAGTTGTTGACTGAATCTTGTGATATTTATCATACAATTGTTGCATCATAAGAGTGTTAAGTATTTCTCAATACCTGGTGAATTCTTTATTTTTTGTTTGCTTTTGTAGATTTTAGAGGTAATGACAGATCAGGGTTAAATGTTATTTTGGATTTGGTTGGTAATCTAAAAAGTTAATAAAAAATATTTGATAAAAAAACCCAAACTATTTTAAAAGCTGGTATACTACAAATACAACTTTACCTATGTAGTGACATACTAAATAATATTTAAAAGAAGGGCAGGTGTAATTCATAATACCATAAACTATTCCACTTAAGATATAAAGAATAGCGCTTAGTGTAAATCATGAGATAAGCTATACTGTCCAGTTGTCCGTATGAACAGGATGAGAACAGTTATCCAAGGGAAGTGGTGCTGTGCGGCTGTCTAATATACAGTGTAAGAAGAGGTGCTGGTAACTAACTGCATACAGAAAAGGGAAGTGGTGCTGTGCGGCTGTCTAATATACAGTGTAAGAAGAGGTGCTGGTAACTAACTGCATACAGAAAAGGGAAGTGGTGCCGTGCGGCTGTCTAATATACAGTATAAATAGAGGTGCTGGTAACTAACTGCGTACAGAAAGACTGACCCGGCGAAGCAGTAAGTTAAGACTTTGGGGTATAATTACTAAACTGTGGATTGGAGATGTTGCCTATAGCAACCAATCAGATTCTAGCTGTAATTTTGTAGAATGTACTAAATAAATGAAAGCTAGAATCTGATTGGTTGCTATAGGCAACATCTCCACTTTTTCAAACCCGCAGTTTAGTAAATATACCCCTAGCTTAGAGCCTCCCGGCCAGTATAGCTCTGCTGCCCTGGTAATACTTTATTAATACAGAGCCAATAAGAACTCAGTTGTGTAAAATTTATCGATTTATAGTATATTACTTCCATTAGCTTTTTAGGATAAAACATTACCCTATAATTAAAAGTATAAAATATTACTAAATGTCAATTCAATGATTAAGAGCAACAGCGACATCTGCAGGCAGGTCTACACTCTGTTAGTTACAATGCACTAGCAAAAGTGACCTTATAACAGTTTGGCAGTGAAAGATAATTTGCATTAATGAATTTGTGACAATGAACAAATGTGAACTGCGGATAGTTCAAAACAATTTATTAAATAAATTCATTAAAAACACATCATATACAATAAGACTTCGAATTGCTAATAAATCGTATATATAATTCATCAAAATGCGCAATACATCTGGAAGCTTTTAGACCATTAAAGGAATCTTAAGTGGATATCCATTGACTATATATTGACTAGTGAGCCAGCTAGTCTGTGCACCAATAACTCCATTATCTCTGAATACTGTATAGGGATATGTAGCTTCCAGATATGTGTTGCACATGTTGATGTAGCGCTTTATAATGTTTGTAAGATTATTAGTATCAAGAGCTGGGAGTTTAGTCCATTGTCCCTTTGCACTAATAGTATTGCCAGCTAAACTCTTAGAGTGGCTGCTGTGAATGGGCAATTATGGCAGGGCTTAGAGTAGCGAGGGGCAATGCAAAAGAGGTGGAGAGCCACTCTTCTAAGGGGCCGCACCGAGGAAGGAGTGCATTCTCTCCTCCCCTGAGGACCCCCTGCACTGTGCAGCGGAGGTCACGTGACATTGAAGACGGCTGCCCCCAATCTAATAAGATTGAGGGAGAGGATTAGGCATGGGCCGCCCATTGACCATCACTGGCTTAGAGGGTTTGGTTCTTGCTTTGAGTACTGGAGGAGGGAGAAAGCAGATGTGCAAGGAGAAGAGCGTAAACTGGAGAGCAGTATGTAGCATTATTATCTTTTTATGTATATAGTGCCACCAATTCCACAGCGCTGTACAGAGAATTCTTTCACATCAGTCCCTGCCCCATTGGAGCCTAGTCTAAATCCCTTAACATATACACACACAGACCGAGAGAGACTAAGGGCAATTTAATAACAGCCAATTAACCTACTAGTATGTTTTTGGAGTGTGGGAGGAAACCGGAGCACCTGGAGGAAACCCACACACACACACACACACACACACGGGGAGAACATACAAACTCCACACAGATAAGGCCATGGTCGGGAATCAAACTCATTTGCTGCATTTCACATAATTATGTATATTTTGTTTATATATATATATATATATATATATATATATATATATATATATATATATATATATATATATATATATTGATATGAGTGATGCACCTTCCATTAATGGCATTAGCCCTGTATTAATGCTTGTCCTCGTTTGTTTCAGATGGACTTGCACATGATGCTTCATGACATGAGAACGTACTTGAAAAACACTTAAAAAGTAACCATGAAAGTTCGGCTTAAGGGGGATGTTCTGTGCACTTTTCTCCTGGTGATTGCTCTGTGCACATTATTTTACAGTTTAATGAGACCAACAAACGAACCATCACCTGATAAACCCAACAAACCAAAGGTCTCGTCTGGGACTGCAAAGCCAAAGAAATTCTTGGTGTCCGAAGGGAGAGCAAGTAGAGCCAAGCTCCTCTCCGATGTGTACCATGCAGAGGATGGCAGCGAGGAGGTTAAGCCCACCAAACCAGGTGTGGTCACACAGCCTCCCTTTGACTTCCAACAATATCTTAGAAGTAAAGATCACCGCAACTTTAGCCTACTGATCAACCAGCCAAACAAGTGCAGTAAGCCCTCAGGAGATACGTTCCTTCTCATCGCTGTCAAGTCCATTGTGGAAGACTTTGACAGACGAGAAAGCGTCCGCAAGACCTGGGGCAGGGAAGGGGTTATCAACGGGTTGAGAGTACGGAGAGTATTCCTTTTGGGGACTCCCAGGAATAAAACTTCAGTGTCTCTGTGGGAGTCGCTCATGCAACACGAAAGCCATTACTATAAAGACATTTTACTATGGGATTTCCTCGACACTTTCTTCAACCTGACGCTGAAGGAGATTCACTTCCTCGGCTGGGCAGAAGACTTTTGCAGCGATGTTAAATTTATATTCAAAGGTGACGCTGATGTTTTTGTCAACGTAGAGAATCTGATTCATTTCTTGCAGACGCAGGACCCCTCTGGAGACGTTTTTGTTGGTGATATCATAAACCATGCCAAGCCAATACGGTCAAAGAAAAGCAAGTACTACATTCCAGAGACAATGTATGGATTAGGAATGTACCCAGTGTATGCAGGTGGGGGTGGATTCTTAATGTCAGGTGTCACCATGAGAAAACTGTCCCAATCCTGCAAGGAGGTGGAGCTCTTCCCTATAGACGATGTGTTCTTGGGAATGTGCTTGCAAAGGATAAATCTCACACCAGTGTTTCATGCCGGATTTAAAACATTTGGTATTACCAAGCCCTCCGCTGCTCCCCATCTGCAGACATTTGATCCCTGTTTCTACCGGGACTTGATGGTGGTGCACAGTCTGAAGGCAGCAGAGATCTGGCTAATGTGGAATCTTCTCCACAGTCAACAACCACCATGTTCAAAGAGGCAGCGGGTAAGGAAACCCTTCCACTGGAAGAAGAAGAAACCAAAATTGGCAGAGAAGGCGGTCACAAACTAAAGACGAGATACAGGCTTTTCACGCACAGGTTCATAGAACCACTTTGCACTAATGCGGTTTCTAACCAATAGTCACACCTGAGAGGACGCAAGCTTCAAGCCACGTCTACACGTTCGACTGTAAACGATGCTAAAAATCAGACTTGAGAAACCTCCAACACTGCCTTCGGTAGGAGTTGTGTCTACGCACTACGGGAAATGAAAACGACTGCTTCTCAACGAGTTGCAGAACACTGCACTTATTTTTCTAAGCATCTTGCCACAATCATCTTGCCTTGTCTTTGTGTAGCTGTTACAAAGTTGTTAGTCTAGCGTTCACCTTAAACACTGTTACTTGCCGCTATGGTCACACTGTAATTTGTACCTGCGCCAATTACTTGCACATTTTCTGCCAACTTGGTTTAGAAGATGCAAAGCAACTAGAATCCTGTTTTGCCATATTAAAAGGGAGCCTCGGCTTCAAAGTCACTTTACACGTGCTTATTGTTGTGTTATAGACATCATCATCAGCTATTTATATAGCGCCACTAATTCCGCAGCGCTGTACAGAGAACTCAGATCAGTCCCTGCCCTCATTGGAGCCTACAATATAAATTCCCTAACATACGCATACTCACACACAGAGACACTAGGGACAATTTTGATAGCAGCCAATTAACCTACCAGTATGTTTTTGGCGTGTGGGAGGAAACCGGAGCACCCAGAGGAAACCAAGCAAACACAGGGAGAACATACAAACTCCACACAGATAAGGCCATGGTCGGGAATCGAACTCATGACCCCAGTGCTGTGAGGCAGAAGTGATAACCACTAGGCCACTGTGCTACACGTTTCTTAAACCTGGTTCTCAGGACCCCTAACAGTACAGGTTTTCCATATCTCCTTGATTTAGCACAGATGTATTCATTACTGTAACAGATCCACAGGTGGTATAACTTCCCTTGTCACCTGGAAAACCTGCCCTGTTAGGGGTCCTGAAGACTGGCTTTCAGAGACTGTTATAGACCAGCACCAGGAATGTACGTTCCCCATACGTTGTATATAATAGCGTGGTACTAATACCAGATGTGTACTGTTACAGCCAAGCACCAGCTTCCATTAGCTTGTTGTTATCAGTTACCAGTGTAATACTTTATTACTTACATTGTCCTGTTTGCCCATAATGCTGTGTACATACTTCAGGCACTCGCAGCAACACAGAGAAAGCACAAAAATCACTGTCAGAAAACAAGATTTGTGACCAAGGGTCTCCCTTTATTGACCTGTGGGTACACATGCTGTTTGGGGCTACAGATTCCAGAGTATTTGTAAAAAAAATAATAATAATACCAACAATAATAATTAAAAAACAAAAAAAAACAAAAACAAGAAAATAAAGCATGATCACAAACACCCTTATTTTTATTAAAACAATAATTTCCTGAACGAACCCTGTACAGAAAAAGCACCCCACACGAGACCCCACACATCTTGGCTCTGACCCCCACCATAATCCCCAAATGTAGATTTGTAAAGTGATTCTGTTTCTTGGCCCAGGATAAATCCCCCCCCCCCCCCTCCCTGCCCATATACATCAGTCTCTTTATAATCAGTTACACGGACCAGGGATATCCCCATGACCTACAGAACATAATACTATAAGGGATGAGTAATGTAAACAAAAATAAACACAAGCAGCAGTTTTGCTACCAGAGGAGGTTGCCCCAGGGCTGGAAATCGAGAGGATAATAATCTGCATTATGATTTGTGGTAAAATGGGGCAGAAGGTATTTGGTTTTCAAAAGGGGAAAACCGCTTGGACCATCCTATTTAAAGACTCCCGTTCACAACATGTGTGTAACATTTCATGGAGCAGACTAATGACTTTTATAGTCCATCTGGCTTTAGCGGCCTTCTCGAGGTATTCAGTCAGAAGGTAGAGAGGTCTTACAGAAGCTTCCGGAAAAGCGGAGGGATGTTTCTTGTCAAGTGCGACAATTCAAATGGCCTTATTGTGATCATCTTACGATATGACAAATTCTCAAATGTTTTCACGTCTGCTTTTAAGATTGGTAGACAGTATTAAAGTCTTGACTGAAAGTAGTAAACTTGGTTTAAAACAAATAGCTACTCAAATTGACAAAACACATCACAAAAGTCATTCCCTAATATTTAATCAGTAAAACATTATGCAGACAGCATTAATAAAAAAACAACCAATACCGTCATAAAAACTATTTGTGAACTTGTCATCCAAAAATTTCAATTTATTTTTAGCTTCGCTATAGTATTTTAATTTTACTTGAATATTTGAACTCCCCTTGATGACTTCATTGTGGAAATCTACGGAAAAAAAACGATCCCCTAAGGACCGTGATTACCAAAACCGTATTCTCCACTAAGCACTCTCCTTTACGGTAATATTGTGGGATGCCCAGGTTAGGAAACCTTAAGCGATATTATCACGTCACTGATACAATTCAAACTTTATGATAATGCCGCATTCTACAACAAAAGGTGTTTTATCCCTACTGACCTAGAGTAGAGCGTCTCATAAATTGGAAAGTATAGACTGAGGTAAGAGTGGCTACACAACGGAGAACAAGCTCCCTGTTTGTAACACAGTACAGGAACAATAATCCAATATTGTGTACACTACCTTAACAATGTACCATTGTCTGCTACATCATGACTGAACACTAGAGAAGCCATCAGTGAGAGCCATAAATGGACATTAACGTGCATTATGTTTTCATTTTGAAGCATGTGGTAGCCATTGAGACAAGTATCAATGCAGACCTGACCCTCTGACAGGAATAAACGGGAAACAAGATGGCTGCACGGAGGGGGAGAGGGGACTATAACAGAGAGAATGCCTGCATTATCACAGTATCCTGCCCTCTGGTCCTGGGGATGCCCTCCTCTTTTTCATTCCGGCTCTCTACCTGCATGTTCATATAATATACATACAAGTTAGTCTTACAAAACAAAAAACAAAAAAAAAACATATATACAAAAATCTGTACACTTATTTTTTGTGTGGAAAATGCAAATGCACAAAATCGGTCCATTTATCACAAGTTCTTACAGCAAAATATTACAAATGGGATACATTTCTATACATAATCGCTCCCCTCCCAACCAACATCCCAAAGGTAATTGTGGGCCAATTTATTGGTTGACAGCCGCACGTTGCTCGAGACTTTATAGAGGAAACGGGCAAGAAAGACTTAAAAAAGGCAGAAATACAATGTTCTAGCGTTCTGCAAAGCACATCCATGTCCGAGCTTCTAGCTGCATCTCATCCGGATAATTTACTCACCAAGTGATATGGATTGTGGGGTCAATACATAACAGATACTGGGAAATCAATGAAAATTCTCAGGCAATACATCTGAGACACATGCTGAACAGGTCTTTGGCTATTGTCTATTGAAGGAGTGATAAAACTATATTATGCCAGGGGTGCATTTGCAGGGTGTTTGGCCTCGGTTGAAACACTTCTATATAAGACTTTATGTGTACATTTTATTACAATCGTCATGGAGCAGAGGGAGGAAGGGGAAGTCACAGCAACGGCACAGTGTCTAAGTACAGCTGTATCCAATAGAAACATACGGAGGCTTCCCTTAAATAATCACATCAATTACAAAGTGGAGTTAATGGAACATAAAATTCTACAAAAAAAAAAAAGATCAACAAGTAAATGGATGTGAAAGCAAAATTAAGAATAGGGGTTTGGGGTGTTGGAAAATGAAAATCATCTTGTCAAGTAATTATTAGTGCAGGAAAACGGGGAGGGGGGTTTACCTCCGCTGTATAAATCAGCATTTCACTCATCGTACGAATGTCCATAAGATCCCTCAGATGCTGTTCAGTGAACACATTGACTGATCAAGTAAAGTGTATGTAGTGCGTATGGTAAAAAAAACCAATAGTAAGAAATAGGCGACAAGCACATTGCTTTGGGTGCTTATCCTCAACTGGGCAGGCCACAAAGATTGCATGCTACCAGGAAGGACTGCAGAGCTTGTGGGATACTGCTCAAATAATGGGTACAAGGACATAACACCCCTTTTTAAAGTGTGTCTTTCCTCTACGTACAGCGGATGCAGACATTTTGTTGGCTGAACCAATATTCAGCATATGGGGAACAAGACACATCACAGAGGCAAAAGGTAGGAAAGCCTCAGCGATGCCCCCCTAGTTCTCAGTGATTCATAAATATATTAGCTCCCCCCACAACATGTCTGCCTCCTCGGTGTGTAGATGATAAAGACACATTAATGTGCAGAGGACATAGATACCAAAACCCAAGGTAAGGGCACCGTTTGCCGGAAACACCGTCTGTTTGGCAGCAAATGTATAGCGAGGCTCCCGACTGCGGTCCTGAAAACTGCTAGGATTCTGATCCTGGATCTTTTGTTTTGTTTTTTTTGGGTAAAACATCTTAAAGGGGAAGTACCTTTTATATTGTCCCAAAGTCATGTACTAGACATACAGTATTGGACATCTCTGTGTGACATTTCGGATCAGTTTAATTGCCGAGACCTTAGATGAAAACCTGTCGCTACATTATATACAGTTAGGGTAGAAAAAAAACAAAGGTTTTGAAGAATACTCCCCTTTTAAACTTGCTTAACTGTGGCGTTGTTCAGGAACAGAATGCAGGGATCCAGGGCTGCAGCTTCTGCCGTGTGGGAGGAAAGCATATATTCCATTATGTGCACAGACACACACAATCTGACGGTAGTTTGTGTGTGCTCCATTTTTAAAGTCACATGATGTGGTACCTGAATGCGTGGTTGTATATATAAATCTATGTTCATATACACACACCCGTTACATGTTAGACTGTCCTTAACCACAGAAATATCAATGTGTTTACATACCCATGTATATTAATATATACAGATGTGACTATCACATGAATCCAATAACACTAACACGAAGGCTTCTTAGGTCCTGCTCCTGCACATGGCTCGTGCATGTTTGTGCTTCTACACGCAGCAGAGAGCTCCCCGTGCGGCCCTGACATTCTGTGGTAGAGGTTACAGGGACGTGGAGGGCACGTTTGCTGCAAAGGAGGTTGCCTGGCAGTAACTGGAATTGATGTGGCGGCTGCAAAACGCCCACAATCCATGCTGCGCCCTGCCGCTCTGCCAGCGTCGCGCACACCGCTGTGCCTTGTGTGGGTATCCGTCAGCAAGTGAAGGCACGCTGGGCTGTACCACCCCACACGGTTCCGGGTTTATTGGCTCAGCTCAGAGGATTTCTGCTGCCCACTGGTTTTTGGGGCCCCGTAGAGAGTGACTGATGCTATATGGTTGTTCTGCATCACCTAAAAGGAAAATATGTGTAGAAGTCACTAGCTCCAAGTACTGTATGATATGGCTACTTGCAATATGTCTAAATAGATGTTTTTACAAATTATGTGTCTCCATCTAGTGGTTGTTCGTAGGTAGTGCACAATGAATTAAATTGTTATTGAAAGAGGAGATTATTTTTAAAACGAATGCTTAATTTGTTATAAACAAGAAATACTAAACAAAGGGTTATTTACAAACATGGCTAATAATGGGCAGGTAGCAGTGGTGCATTTTTAGACAAGTAAAGCAGATGTTAAATGTCTGCTATAGTTTAATGTACTTTTGCACCTTTGAGCAGAAATGCTCAAACATCATAAAAACAAAACAATAGAGAACATTCTAACCTCAAAAATCATCCTCTGTAGTCCAAAACAAAAGGTTGATCCAAATGGGTTTGTATTATTTGGTGAGGATGATCTGAAAAGAAATATAACATGATTATTTTAATGCATTTCATGAACAGATAATAAGTTTGTGTTACTGGAGATACAAAGCCTATTACCTTCTGTCTTCACATCGCTCTATAAACAGCAACATCATGTACTAAGGCCAATAACCCACATTCAGTTATTATAACAACACACAGGTGAGGCCAATATATGTATACACTTCAAAGTTTGGGGCATTGTTTATAAAAAATAAAAAACGGAGAATTTGTGCTTTCATCTATGTGATTGAATACATGTTTAGATTATTTACTGCATAAATAAAACAAAGAGTGCAGCCTTAAAAAATGAACTCCTCATCTAAACACAATGGAGGCAGCCATGGATTCATAGCCTATAAAATCCCAACTAGCCTCTCAATGATGTTACTAGTTCCTAGTGAACGGACAGGCTGCATTTCCATGACTATTGGCTCAGCCCCCACTCTTGCCGCCTGCAGGACAAGCTTCCACCATACGGCATCTCACCCCATTCTCAGAAAACAAGTGAATATTTATTTTACCTGTGAAGGACGACTGGCTTCTCCATTGGGTGTCCCAAGTGTTCTTGAATACTGTCCCACTGCAATACAAACTCAATGTGTGACATATAATTGATCTAAACTCTGATACCTTCATTCAGGACTGGTAAATCATTAAGGCTTCCAGGTATCCATATGACATCTAGCATGTCACACACACAGTAACACCGGGTATGATTTGCCTAGAAGCAAGTATATATTCTAAGCTAATGAATATATACTTTGATAGCAGGATTTATAGGCTAAGTTTCCTGGAACAAACTAAGTAATAGCGACTAGTAAAACAGTTAGCAATTTATTCTTTGACACAAGAGGACATCAGGGAGAAACACGAGTGAACACATAAAGTTGCACTTTTACCATGATTTCACATGGTTTGATTCAAAACTAAATACAAAACTACCCATATAATGAAAGCAGATTTAGCAGGCAGTCTATATGACATAATAAAGTCTCTGTGTTGACGGGCAATGAATCCCCATAATGCACCGAGGGAGCAAGCCTCTTATCGTGACTGTTCCATCATTCTAGTGATGCACTTTACCACAAAGAGAAGCCCAGAGTGTGTCACCTTTATTATACTATTGTCTCATGTGGAAAATATATTATTCTCAATGTAAAAGATTATAGGAAAATAATGTCACCTTTGGAGATTATAATCTATATATTATAATCTCTAAAGGTGATATTACTTTCATATAATCTTGTACATTGAGAATATATTTTCCACAAGACTTCTAACCCACAATGCTTCTTTGCCACCTTCAACTCTCTTCTCTGCCCACCTGCCCCACCTCTCCCACAGCACAGCCTATGATTTTGCCACCTGCTTCAAAGACAAAAATCGACACCATTCAACAAGACATCTGATCATACAAAATTCCACACACTCTATCCACCTTCACCTACACTCCCCAAATCCACCCTTAATTCATTCTCTCCAGTAACTGAAGATGAAGTCTCTACACTTGTCTCACCCTACAACCTGTCCCCTCGACCCTAGTCCCTCTCAACTTCTCCGCTCCCTCTCCTCCACAGCATGCCCACCTCTATCTCACCTCTTCAACCTGTCTCTCTCCACTGGCACATTTCCTTCCTCCTTTAAGCATGTGCTTATCACACCAATTTCAAAGGAACCATCTGTTGATCCAGCCTCTCTCTCCAACTACCACTCTATTTCTCTCCTCTTCTTTGCCTCCAAACTACTTGAGTGATTAGTGTACAAACACTTGTCTCACTTTCTCTCCTCTCATTCCATTCTCGACTGTCTGCAGTCAGGTTTCCGTCCCCAACATTCCACTGAAACTGCTCTTACAAAAGTGATCAATGATCCACTTACTGCAAAGTCTAAGGGTCATTTCCCCATACTCATCCTCCTGGACCTCTCTGCTACTTTTGACACAGTTGACCACCCTCTTCTCCTACACTCCGTTGGCCTTCGTGACACAGTTCTTTCCTGGTTCACTTACCACCTATCGAACCGCTCCTTTAGTGTGTCTCACTCTGACACATCCTCCCCTCCCAGCTGTGCCCCCTTCCACTTAGAATGTTAGCTCTCTAATGAGCAGGGTCCTCCATACCCTTTGTTTTCATGTCTTTGTCATTTATTTTGGTTTATGTATGTACGGTTTTCCCTACTGTACGGTGCTGCGGAGCACTGTGGCACCTTAAAAATCTATGATAATAATAATCATCACTACAGTGCACAGAATGTTCCCATTACAATACGATTATTATTCCATAACAGTAAACTACAAAAACCAATCATAACCACACAATAAAGTGTCAATGTCATTACCAAAATAAAACGATCCCATGCTACAGACACAAAGACCAGTCTGTGCCATCTGCCCAACAACTGTACTCATAAGGTTTAATATTCATCATAACATAGGTCAAGTGATGCCAGTTGTCCTAGTAGATTGGTAAGGCTGTATGGTCATGTTGGATATTGGTTCAGGCAACAAAATGGCTGCCTCCAGGATAAGTTACATCTCACCTTGCTGTATGTTGTGCAGATTTCTGTTTGTGTTTCACAGCTGTCTGTAAATAATAACAGAAACAAAAAGGTATTCAGTACATTACATGTTCAAACAATGAATGAAAGGGGAAAACGAAAGTGAAACATGATGATGTGGGTTTAGCACCATGCAGCTGGGTATCGGAGTCAACAAATCTTACCTCGCTTCACTGTTAACGGAATCCGGAAATCACAGCGATGATAACTGAGAAGAAAAAGGTTCCACAGATGTTATGAGATCAGCACAACTGGATGAGAAGAGTCAGTGGCACAAAACAGATACAGATAGCATTTTACCTATGTATACAGCTCGCTAGTTGTTCCAAACAAGCTGGCTCTTCCAGTTACTACCTCCGTTAGGTGTAATTTGTAAATTGTAAGAAGCAGAATGCCTTTTGTACTCAGCCAGCACCTGTCTGTCTTTACATAAGAGTTGTACAAATAACTAGGAGTATATGAACCTTTTTGGACAAACTGGAATAAACAGGTCACATGCTCCGTCATGTGACGTCAAGATCTGCCCACCGTGTTTTAAACAATCAGTTTTAAAGTATGACTGGATAGACAAACTCCTCCGATGGGTGTATTACGGTCTCTATGTGAACACAGTGTGCAGTAGTGATAAGCAGCCTGATACACTTAGGCAGGGCGTAACTAGGGCTGTGCGACAGGGGCGACCGCCTAGGGCGCAACACTGAAGGGGGGTGCAATTTAGGAATATTTTAGGTTCATTTGGTTAAAATTGAGGGCTAGGGGGGCAGCATTAGAATTCTAGCGCCTGGGGCGAGAAAGACAAAGTTACGGCTCTGCACTTAGGGGCCTCATGGGGAACTCTCTAACCTTTAATAGGGCAATTAATATCAATATTAAAGCAATCCATTTAATCAACGAAGCACAACTATCTGTAATAACACAGCAGGCATTTTAAACAAGTGTTATAAGCAATAGTAAACAAATCTGACAATGCAGGAAGGATCTGGGGGCCACAAGTGAAGGCATGGAGGGCCACCTGTTGCCCACCACTGGCATACAGGGCACTACAACATGATCTGCATGCTGTTGATACATATCACTTATGGCTGCACAGCAGCACTCCTGGGTAATTGATATTTTAAATGGGGATCCATGTTTCCTTTCCTTTCTGAAACCCAGGGCTGCCGCCATACTCTTCAGCCTTGAACTTATCAACTCTGTCCTCTGACTGCACCCCAATTTCCCACTACTGCTGTTCTCTTGGAAAATTACTATTTTCCTTTGTTTGGTTCTACAAGCTGCTTTTAATGGATTTATAATTCTGCTGTTTTCACAGTGTCATGTGACTTTCATGGCAACCACAGTCACATGGCACATGATGTAGAGAGCAAAGAGGCTTTGTAACGCTCCTATCTACTTTGTCTGCTCTGTGTACTGCAAAATACTCCCCCTCCTTCTCACCCCTCTGCCTTCACATGGCATGCTGAGAGTCTGAGTCTGTGACTGATCTAAATAATAAACAAAGGTGCAAACAAGAAGAAAACATGTTTTGTAGGGGCACTCAGTGATTTTTGAGTTATTATTAAAACATACATTCTATTAGATCAGTTTAAAATATTGATATGGTTTTCCCCAAGAATAAACCTGAATACCACTAGTAGCGAAATATAAAAAGAAAAAGAAAATGATAAAGTTTGAAATAATATAAAATAACAAAATAATAATTTGAAATGGCAGAAAAGCCGCCAGGCCTCGCTGTATTATTAATTTGTATCCTTATTGTATTGTTATAAATATGAATCTTTTTATAAGAGGTTAATTAAGATCCTCAAGCTGCAAAACACATGTTTATGTATACAGGTTATTAAGGACCGTTTAGATAATTAGAAACATATAGATTCAAAAACACGGCGATATGTGTTAGGTCATTTGGGGTGAATGTATAGATTTTAATTTTCAAATTCATGAGGTTACTGGATACAAATATATACAGCATGTAGCTATTTCTAATATTATTAAATCTTTTCTTAATTGATGTTATTCAGAAAGGTTTTATTGGTGAAACGTCTTTCGCTTTTGCCTGGTCAGAGCGAGTAAGCGAAACGCGTGTCGGCCTTTGCCTCGCTGTGTTATTTAATAAGATTAATCCTACGCTGCTAAGCTAATATATAGGAATGAAATAATACTAAAAAGAATAAGGGGGACAGTAGTTTCATAATGTTGATGATCTGAAGTTATCCTATTACGAGGTAGTCTAGGGGGACTGACAGTTTCTCAGGATCGGGGGTATAAGATAGCCGGATATGCCGCTATCGATATCCAATATGCCAGAATGAAACATATAACATTGATGAATTGATCTCGGGTCATTCTATGATGAAATAACCCAGGGGGACTGAGAATTTCTCAGTATCAAGGGTAGGAGTGAGCTAGATAGACGTTTCACCAATAACACCTTTCTGAATAACATCAATTAAGAAAAGATTTCATAATATTAGAAATAGCTAAATGCTATATATATTTGTATCCAGTAACCTCATGAAATTGAAAACTTATAATTGCTATGAATAAATACATCAGAGCTGGAAAATAATTAAAATCTATACATTCACCCAGAATGACCCAACACACATGACCGTGTTTTTGAATCTATGTTTCTAATTATCTAAACGGTCCTTAATAACCTGTATACATAAACATGTGTTTTGCAGCGTGAGGATCTTAATTAACCTCTTATATAAAGATTCATATTTATAACATTACAATTAGGATACCAATTAATAATACAGCGAGGCCTGGCGGTTTTTCAGCCATTTTAAATTATTATTTTATATTATTTCACACTTTATCATTTTCATTTTCTTTTTATATTTCGCTACTAGTGGTATTCAGGTTTATTCTTGGGAAAACCATATCCATATTTTAAACTGATCTAATAAAATGTATGTTTTAATAATAACTCAAAAATCACTGAGTGCCCCTACAAAACATGTTTTCTTCTTGTTTGCACCTTTGTTTATTATTTAAATTAGTTCTACATGTAATGGGCGCACCATCCCAGTCATGAGATAGTTATATGGCCGAATGACATTATAGACCGGGTATGTGATTACCTTGTGGGTTGATATTAACAGTTCTTCTTTGTGTGTGTGACTGGCAGCCATACGTGTCTGCCCTCCACAGACACTTTGTATGATAATGATTTGTAGGAGAACAGCTAAGAAAAGTGTAATCAGATGTATGCTTAAAAGGTCCGTAAGTTGCTATAACAGAGACACAAAGCATCTTATGTGGGATTGCTGTTTTAAAGAACACTTTTCAGATACTTTTCGAATATTTGTGAGAATGCAGCCAATCAATTTATTAGGAAAGAGTTTCTCAATATCTGTAATGCCGCATGAATGTTGGTTATGAAATGCTTCGATAATCTCAACAGATTCCTTGTTAATTTACAGGTCACATTCTTGAAAATATTTCTTAAGCGAAAAAAAAGGGCCTCTGCTGTGTGTATGTCACAGGTGACCTTTAGACACATGGGAGGTGATTTAACAACTTTGCAGTAAATCATAGCAACCAATCAGAAGTTAGATTTTATGGGTCTAGAACAAGTTAGGCACTTAATGCACATATCTGATTGGCTGCCATCAGAGCCGGATTTAGACCTCATGGGGCCCTAGGCAAGATACTGGTTTGGGGTCCCCTCCCTGAAAAAATCCATAGCACTATACTTTTTAGCATAACATATAGCCTTATTCAGGGCCTGGCTGGCAGACTTTAGCCCAGGGGGGCAAGCATATAGCACTGTCCCATAAGTAGTAGTGGCCCATTTTTAAAGGTTGGTCTCACCGCCAGCCCTGGGAGGGCCCTCTGGGGACCGCTGGGCCCTAGGCAAGTGCCTAGGTTGCATAGTGGTAAATCCGGCCCTGGCTGCCATAGTTTAGGGAAAATGTGAACACTGTTAATAAGTAACATTTCACAGATTAGGTGGCTCAAAAGGTCTTTACAAATACAATATAATTAATTTACATGACAAAGCACATCTGTATAAAGTTACATTATTAAATTGAACTCACTCCCTCAATCTGGGGGTAAATTAATTTTAGCTCTGAAGGGACAGATCTTCTAGACAAATTAGGATAGAAAGTATGAAACAGTACCTGCTTGTTTAAACAATCTCTTCTTAATGCTAGATGATATTGCACGCTACCTCTTTTAAAAAACAAGACATCTACACAAAATAGCAAAGATATGATTTCCACATTTACGGGTCATATGTGGTCCCACACAACTACTCACATGTTAAAGTTGTAATGTCCGGGGTAATTTGTGTGCAATACAAACTTCTTGGCTCTGTGTGTGTTTGCATCGAAAAGAATATCCTGCAAATGTCAGATACGGACAAGTGATCAAAGCGAAAAGAGCGTCAGAAAATGGCAAATTGTATAAAAGCAAAAAAAACAACCAAACAAACAAATAAAATGTGTTTTTGCACAAATTGTAATTCTGCAAAGGTATGAAATCATTTTTGGGAAAATATATATATATCTATATATATATAGATATATATATATATAAGAACGAAAAGGAAACTCAACAGCGGAAGTGTAATTATGTCTACAAGCATCTTGTGTATGACGACGCTAGTACATCATGCTCTGCAAGCATCGTAAAATAAAGCACAGTATGGACTATAATAATGTCACACTCCCTTCCTCTTGGAATAGAAAACCGGTGCCGCCAATGATAGGTTAGGTGCTGCTGTCATTGGCTGATGCGGATTAGGACATATAAGCAGAGATAAGGGACCTCTGGGTTTTCTGTAAAGGGACATAGGGACAGGAGCAACTTAAAGCCAATCTGTACATGTAAAGTAATGGAGTTATTGACAGCTAAATGTATTTGTAAATTATAATATGCTTTGTTTAGTCTTAAGGTGTTGGAAAGTGTCTTTGTAATTGTTAAACATGAGTCGGGTGACTGTGCGACAGTACAATGCGATCTTCGGTTCCGCATCCATACTCACCACTCCCAGTGTAAAATAGTTGTAGAAATAATCATTGCACCTGGCAGGGACCAACTTGTGGGGGGACGGGGAATGAATCTTCATCTAATGAATTAAAACATGAAACAGAACAAAAGTCAGTTTGGCCGTCAATAAAGCACATGGGTTCATGATAATGTAATGTATTGTTTGCAGTTAAAGGGGAACTCCACACAGACAGAATATAATCCTCCTACTTGTACAATTGTGTGGGTCCCCCGTGTATGGGACATGCCGACTCCAGCACCGTAATGGACCCTTCGCCAATGTCAATAGCCGGTAGAAGTTTGGAAATGAAACTCAAAGTTGTCAGAATGGAAAAGCTGCTGCAACCAGGGTCTTTGACAATCATTTAATGCTTCAGGTTACTTCCAAACATCTCCCGGCAGGAGCCTCTTATGGCCTGCCCTCCTTCCCCTGTAGCATGACAAGGTGCTGCCGGCAGCCATACTGAGCGGTGAGTCTGCAGAGCATGACTGTCCTCTTTGATAGAGGGCTGGATGAATTTAGAGCATTATAGCTCCCAGCCTCAGGTCATGGTGGGGATCAACAGGGCAGTCTCCACTGGCATCTTAAATAAGGGACGGTCTAAAAGTGGACAAACCCTTTAGTTTTCTAAGATGTGCGGTTAAGTTCAAATATTTCTACTCACCTTATCCTCAGACTTGTAGAAGACTTTGTGTGGAGCGCCGAGTGTGCTCAGCACATCCTGACAGGAATCTCCGAAATACACACAGCGCTCTGACACCCGCGTTTTAGCTTCGGCCATCACTCCAGGCCCACAACCTGCCAAGACCAGAGACAACAGGGTGATGCAGCATCAGAAAGACACACTCATTAACAAATAGTTACTGTAGGTTTCTATGCACGAGTGTGTAAATCAGAAAAAGAGTACAAGCTGAAAATACCCGTGCTCAGCAGACGGAGTCGCAGCCCTAGAGGTCCAGAGGCGTCTCGCAGAACATCCACGCTTTCAGCGTACAAATTGCCCAGGTAGCAGCTGAGAGGCATAGGGGGTGCTCTGCCGGGGGAGGAAGCGAGGGGGATAAACAATATATCACATAATGGCAAAATAGTGACTCCTAAACATAATTCTGCTAGAATTTTGGCTCACTTTGTATCTTGGAGGCTGTTACCGCTGTAGATGTACATACGTTTTACCATGGCTCCATGGGGTATTTGAATCGATGCCAATCCATGGGCAAAGTTGGGCTTTGAAAGTAAGAACAACAACTTGAATCTATTCTCCATGTAATCAAATGCATCACCATCACACACTGCTCTGTTAACGAGTGATACATAGATCTGACTGCAACATGTAAATCATTTTCTGAACATATCTCACAATCATTGTGTTGCAATCGCTAACACATTCCCATGTCTACCATGCAAATGCTGCGCTCCAGGAACCCTTACCCTACAGCAGTCCTCTCCCTTCCTCACCTCATACTTGGGGGCTTCTGTCCAGGAATCCAGTTGAAATGAGAATGATAGACCACGGAAGTTGAGGTGGAACAATTGTTCTGCAGAGTTATATACTGAAAGATACATAAAAGTAAATGACTACTATCTTGCAACAGAGGCAATAATTGCCCTTGGTTTCTTTGTAAGGTCTGAGGTGCTCTTACCTCCGGGATGTGTCGCTCCAAATGACTGATCGATCTGCTCTATGGTGGGAGCTATTGCTTGGGAGTTAAAGTGAACCCCACTGTAACAATAAAAGGATAGACTTCATCAGTAAAGAATCAGAAATAAAATGCAGCCTATGTGAAAGGGAGAGAGTGTGGGAGTCAATGAGGGAGGAAGGGAAAAGATCCAAGATCCAATTAACAGAACACTTAGGCTAGGTACACATTGGAGAATTTGCCGAACAATCTGTTATCTACAACGATTATTCCTAAGACTGGAGGTCCGACCGGTTGGACGATTCATGCATACACACTACACACGCTTTACCTACAGAGCTGTGCTCTTCATCCGGTCCTATAGAGAATGACAGCACAATATGCACTCATTCATTCCTGTCACACTGATGAACCGCCTTGTTATAGCTATCCACATGTCAGAACGAATTTCGTTAGCTTCTGTGACTCTGAAACTAAATATTCAGTCTCAGAACGAACGAATGAATTATTCCATCTACAGCACTCTCTACATTTAGTCACCAGGACATGTTCATTGCCGGCATCGGCTGAAAAGACCATGACCCTGTAAACCCTATGGAAATTGTAATCGTGAGTGCATACACACTGCAGGATCGGAAGGCGATTGGAATGAGATTATTAAACAGTACGACCAAACCAAATGAAACGACAATCGCCACTTTGGAATGACTTGTCGTTCATCGTGTAAGTATACACCCTAACGCGATATGTGGCCAAGCGGTTGTTTATCAGGTGACAGGTCTAATAGCTGGCTGATGTGTGTACCCAGCCTTAGGCATGGCTTCTCCTCTCTATCAAGCACTCCAGTGTAATAAATCCCACATTTACTTGATAGCAGCTGCAAGACGATTGTATTAAGAAGGAAAGACAAGCCCTGGAAGACTGACCCCAACCTAGAGATTCCGTCTGCTAGGGTTGGAGCTGTGGAGTGAATGCAGCACCTTAATAGACATCCTTGGCTGCTGTCAGGCACCATAACTTCCTCATTCGCTCTCTGAAACTCATGCCTAGTCCACACCACAACAGTCACTCCTCTCTGGGTTGTCAAATGCCGATATTCAGGCTACAGGTGGAATCCCCTGCTGAAATGGCTACATAGAGGGGGTACTACTTAAGTCTGAAAATAGAGTGTAGATCCTTTTCCTCCTCTTCTATTGCTTTATATTTTTGAATGAGTTTTAATCAGTGGCAAGTCAACATACTAAAATGGATGAGCATCAACACAGTTATTGTAGTAAGAATAAGCATTTCTTTAGATAAAAGAAATCACAACATTCAATTATTTTCAATTTTACAAAACATATACAAACTATTTTAACAATAGTATTCTTGTAACACCAATAATAAGTTGAATGCGTGATCGTAAAGAGGTACGTCTAACTCCACAATCATCCAAGACTATACAACAAGATTAACACTCTCATCTTCTGAATCACTCTGCGCTGCTGTGCGCATTCCAATGAGCCGATTGGATACAGGCAGTTCTGTGCCTGCCAACTTCATTTTTGGCGACATATGAAATACAGGAGATGAAGACCAAAAAGGGGATCATAGACAAACGTATCTTAAAAATGATCCATTTAACAAAGCAACTCAATAAATTTAAGATAGTTACACTGGCCATTATCCTTTTAAAACACAAATACATTTTAACTTAAGATACACAAACTATTATTTGCACTCACCAGTATTTTAATTTTACTTTTGCCAAATCATAGACTTCTATCACCTGAAAGTAGAGATAAAGATTTAAGATGTTAATGTGAACTAGCTCTGCAAGCATTGTCACCTCTGCAGTGGGTATCTACAAGCCTCTCACCTTCAGCCTTTGATTATAAGCATCAAACAGCAGTTTGATCCCATCCTGAGTCAGGCTGAGAATGAGGTCATGATTCAGAGGACACTGTGGAACAAAGCAAACGACTCAGTGTAATGAGCATCCAATCTATTATCCCCCTGAACCACTACCTCACGTGTGCACTTCCCTGGGTTGGGACCCAGAATCTATAACTTTGGTGTGTTCCCCGATTGTTACATATGCATTCCTAGGTGTGCTTTCCCCTCTTTAGCTAGCACTCCAGTGTAACACTATGGCTGGGATCACCCGGCCTTAGAATGCACCTTTACTGGATGACAGCTGACAGACCATAGTATTAAGAAGGAACAAAAGAAGTAAAGCCCTACCTATAGGTTTGGTCTGCTAGGACAGGAGGTGTGGGAACTACCTCTTCTGCGGTCCCAGAACAATGGGGGCCCCGATTAAAAAATAAATTGCTCCTGCATGTTAACCGACACCAGTTTGTCCAGAGCACAACCCACTAATTAGGTAAAATGGGCAGACTAGGTGACCATACAAATGTTATCCGGTGTCAGCATTCTGGACGACCTATAACTGAGGCACAGATAACTGGCTGCTCTGCTGTGTATCACCTTTTTGCTCAATCAGATTTGGTTTCAGCTGTGCCCTCTTCCCATTAAAATGTAAGGTCTCATGAGCAAGGCCCTCCCTACACCTTGTTATCATGTCTGCATTTATTTAGTCTACATTGTATATCTCTGTACTATATATGTCCTGTTTTCCCAACTGACCTGAGCTGCGGAGCACTGTGGCGCCTTACAAATCAATAATAATAGTTCTGTTATTTTCCTAGCGTAGTTTAGAAAATGAAAACAAAACATCTGACTGGTTGGTATGGAGCGCTGCCATTGTCCATCGCCTGTGCACGATTATTTACATTAGGGACAACTGTCTTGGAAGTGATTACATTAGGTTTAATGAGAAAAAACAAAAAACAAAAAGAAAAACCCCACCTGCTCGCTATAGAGGTTCTGCACATTCCGGATGGTCCTGCAATGCTTCTGGAGGATTGCTACTGTCTGAGCCAGGGGCATTCCTGTCACAGGGTAACAACAGTATTACTTGGGTTACAGCAGACTCTCCTACAAGTCTGTACACTTGCACACCCAGACATCACTATGAAGGTGGGTAACATAATAACTGTCTATGTTTGTAGGGTTCCTATATGTTGTGATTTACCTAGGTCAGTCACCTATAACATTTAACTTATAACGTTCATTTTTCTACAATGCAGAATCCTGATACTTCCAGTTTCAAACGTTAAGTGAATAGGCTCCTATTGCTGTTTTGTCTTATTTGGGACTTAGAAAGGAGGCAGATTTCGTGGCCTGATGAAAACTACACACCACGTGAGTGTGCAGTTTTTTAATTTCAGAATTATAGGAGGCCTATACATGTTCTGTTTAAAGAGTGCCATATCCTTATGAGCTGTACCAACACAAAAATGCAGCTCAAGTCACTAGGAACTAATGACATCACTAAGACACAGTGAAGACTGCCATTTAATGGGCTGTAGCTGATCAATTCATTAAAAGACAGCAATATTACTGGGTCATGGATGAACTGATCAGCTGCATTCCATGATTCAATCCACAAAATTGCTGCCTTCACTGCATGGGAGAGGCATACAACCATACAGAACAGTCTCCAACACACCTAAACCATCACTGTACTACAGACTGTGTAGAACACACCCTATAACCACAACTTCCTAAACTAAATTAAACTAAAATACATTTCCTAAGCTTTCAGTTAATGTATCTGCTTTTAAACAGGTATGTACACATCTCCATTGTCCCCATCTAGTGAAATCTTGGGAGGTCCCTACCAAGTTCTCCTTTAAAATCCCCTATTTTAACCACATTCATCTATAGTCCAAGAACTCGTATTCACAGAGCGTGTCTGCAGGATAAACCATGATTGGCTAATCACGCTGGTCACTGGGCGAGAGCACCAATCAAGGACCATCTGCAGTGGAGGTTGTGTGAATACACTACGCTGAAGCTTCTGTACCTGGGTCAATAGTAATATTGTACAGTGTTACTGCTCCTGTGCTGGTGGCTGCAAGGAAACCTCTATGTAACCTGTGGCCCGCAGTCTAGACTATGTAGGAGTAAGTGGACACAAAAAAACTACACAGATAAAATCAATCTTACATATTTACATGCTTATCTCATATTATATAAAGTATAAGCTTATTACCAAACATGGTTGAAATTTCCCTATGGCAGGAAAGAGTTAAAAGGGAAGCTGGCTACTGCCCAGATGACCCATCCCAGGATGTTCCTGGCGTAACAATGACCAAATGACACAGGACACGACGGGCCAGATTCCTGGAATCAGGTGATAGCATGAGCCAATAAAACCAGCTGAACAATAATGCTGTTAATCACACAATACTGCATAGTTTACACACCGGATTACTCCGTGTGCCACATGCACATACTTCACCACCTGGGACATGTCAAGGAAACGTCCTAAAGCTGGACTCGCTGTATTGTGGCTCAAATACTACTGACCCTAAATAGCAGGGAATGGTGCCCTCAAACCTCTATTTCTTCTATTTAGTTGTGGCCCAGTGACATTCAGTTCTGCCATAGTCACACAGTAAGTGCAGCGCTAAACAAAACAGTGGAAATGTGAATAATACATGGGGTAAGCCTGTCGCACAGCTAAATCATGGAGTGACAGGTTCAGCTTTCCATTTGGTCATATTTGTAGGTGCCCAAACTGGGCAGCTTCACCCCTTCACCAATTGGAATGAGTGCTTGGATCACACCACTGGATCTAGATACATAGTGGTCATCTGCTGGCCAGATAAATGGACATACCCGAAAACTATCCCATTGATTTTGATCAGATCATTCTCGAGCATGCCAATCATTTTGTGCCCACACATGTGGAAGTCATGCCAATTTGCAGTTACTGGTACACAGACAGTTTTTAGCCAAATGGAGATTTGGCTTAAAATTTAGATGGCATATTAGATGTCTTTATACCTTGTAGCAAAGAAGCAACCTGATACACCACAAGGGCTGCATGGACAGCCTCTAACCGCCACACGTTACCCTTAGCCTCAGTAATAGGTCAAAACAATACATTTAATCAAAGAAAGAGACATCAATCTGTAATAACATAACTGCAGGATTTGTTAACAAGTGTAACAAGCTATAACAAACAAATCTGACGATAAGGCAGGAAGGAGCTGGGGGCCTCAGCTAAAGGCTCTGAGAGCCGCCTGCTACCCACCATAGTTCTAGCATTTCAGGAGCCCACCATGGCTCATCTATGTGACCAAAGTATACATTGGAAACAGGTCTTGTAGAAAACGTGGGGCTATTTTAATAGCTCAAAGAGTACATCGTACATCTACAGTAGTAGAAAAATAAACAGCATATTACTCTCTAACTTCTCCAGTATGTTCATCTCTCTGTGTCATTTGTCTTTGCTGTATGTTAGGACAATAAAGAAGGATACAGCGGAATTGTCGGTCACAGTTGGCATTGGTCAAGGCAGCAAAAGTGAAGTTTGGGGAAGACAGTAACTTATCACTACTGTTATATGTGGCATCACAAGAACAGAAGCAATTAACAGGTCCGAAATCTTAAAGAAGGAAAATAGTATTAGGTGGAGTTCAGGGGATTAAAATGAAAACAAAAAATCAGTTACACTAACTGGTTTGGTGCCGTCAACCACATCTTCTGGGTTCCCCAAAACCTATAGGGAGCCTACACTGCTCTGCTCTGTACTGTAAACACGGACCAAGACACGTACTACCACTCAGCCTCTTAGAAACAGTCCAGAGCAGAGAGGGCCCAATAAAGCCATCAGTGTTTACAGTGAACTATAAGGAGTAAGCATCGCTTTGTTTTTTTTTGTTTTTTTTTTATAGTAATTGACCTCCAAATAATTCTAGATTTTCAGTTTTTTGTAGAGTGATCCTTCAAAAGGTTCAACAAAAGCTTCAGTGTCCTTATTCACATGGACTGGAGGTTGGCAGCATAAAAATGAGCTACTGCAGGTTATTTATCTGAAAGTACTGGGGTCATGAGTTCAATTCCCGACCATGGCCTTATCTGTGTGCAGTTTGTATGTTCTCCCCATGTTTGCGTGGATTTCCTCCGGGTGCTCTGGTTTCCTCCCACACTCCAAAAACATACTAGTAGGTTAATTGGCTGCTATCAAATTGACCTTAGTCTCTCCCAGTCTGTGTGTGTGTGTATGTTGGGGAATTTAGACTTTAAGCCCCAATGGGGCAGGGACTGATGTGAGTGAGTTCTCTGTACAGCGCTGCGGAATCAGTGGCGTTATATAAATAAATGGTGATGATGATGAAGTACCCACACATTATACAATCTGATCACACCAGTTGTTACATTTTGATTCAACTGTACAGAAATGCTTCTGTGTGAGGAAGATATGCAGTAAAAACTATACAGATTGTACAGAATTCAGCTTGATTTACCTGGATCTTATTTTTATCTTCTTGCAATTGAATTAGCGTGTGTGTGTCGTAATTGTACACTTTTTCATTGCACTTTACATGTTCAGTTAGGGTGAAGAAAAAAATATTGGCATAAGTGTGGAAATATTTAATTATTATTATTTTTTATATAGATTTTTTTTAATCCAGTTCATCCGTATAGGACTGTAATGCTTTTATAAATAAAAGATAATAATAATAATGTGTGTGGGTAGTTACACTTGCTTGCTGCTTTCTATCCACCTTCAGACACAATTACCATATTTCCTCCCAGTAAGCACTAACGCACTTGTAGCATTCAAACACATTATATTGACTACCTAAGGTAAACTCCCATTGCTGGTTGCCCAGGGATCTCTCTGGTACAACCTCCAGATCCAGCATTGGCTCAGGGCAGGGAGGCTCCAGGGGTCAGCTGAGATCCAGAACGTTACCACGGCTGAACCTGTAAAGACACATTAAAAAAAAACAAAAACATGCTGCTTATATCAAGTGATCATTACATAATAGGTGCCTCCAGTAAATCGTATGTAGATGTGGAGCCTGCATGTTGTGTAAATGGAGATAAAAAGATCTGCTGAGCACAAAGGAGGATTTCTTTTAAATTAAGAATCGTAGTTACACAACCAGAGTAGTTATACATGTCCATCTTTAACATTGTACAGTTTGGGGTACAGCCTTGTAACATGATTATAGAGCAAATCAACGTAACAAAAAAAAAAAAGATTTATTAACATAAAAATTTACTGTCAAATTATATTCTGTCTTTGCTCCATGTCAGTGATGACTAACCTGTGACACTCCAGGTGTTGTGAAACTACAAGTCCCAGCATACCCTTCCAGCAATAAACTGCTATATATTGGCAAAGCATGCTGGGACTTGTAGTTTCACAACACCTGGAGTGTCACAGGTTAGCCAAACTGCTCTATGTAGTCAACAAAGCAATTCATTAATCTTTAACGGGTTACATAATTTCAATGGGTATGCTTGTGATGGGAGATTTAATTATCATCTATAATTAAATATTGTAATATTTATATCATAGCACCAGTTCATGTCATGCCTTTCTGTGGTTGTTTTTATTATTTCCATGAGTTTCTAATTACACTAATGTTAGTCATGGAGACACAGTTGCCTTCTTTATTTTTGAGTTTTTGCACTGTGATGAACAGCGGTCATGAAAATATAATGACAGAGAACATGTGTAGAGGGATTTAGGCGAGGGCTTCATTTAGGGACAGGATATTTGCATAAGGTGGACATACACTGCAAACCATTTCAACCTATTTTACAGCAGCTAAAGGTTTTATCACGCCCTAGTGACTCATTTATCACATTACATGCTCATTTCAGTTATTCTAAACCCTACAACTATGTTACACCTTTGTGTAACTAACCATATAATGGAAACACATTGAGGAAGATGCAGAAAGGGACGTATGCCAGTTTGCATGGCATATCTTGCGTGAAATCGCTCTGCGCATGCCTAGAATGTGGGCTTACACACATGCGCTTACACAGACGTGTAGAAATCTGGAACGGATGGTGATTCAGCGCTCCCTACAGGTCGGAATGTGTAAATTGCAGCCTCGTGGGACCTGAGGGGGAAAGGGAAGGGGGAGGGGGTGGGAAAAAGGGTGGCTCATTGTTTCAGGGATTGGGTCACTGACCTCAAATCTTTCAAGCTATATAGACTCATTTCTCCAACCCCTAGTGTCCCAGCAAAAAAGCTATTTGAGGGACACAGGGCATGTGTTAGAGATTCTCAACAAAACCATCTGGAAGGAAGGGTTTACATTGGCCACATGCGACGTCACTTCACTATACACTGTCATCGATCACACAACAGGATGCGCACATGTTCGAAACATTCTCACACATCAATCGAACATCCCAACACTACAAATTAATTTTCTTGTTGAGGCTATATCATTCACATTAAACCATAACTACTTCTGGTGTGAAGGACAATTCTACAAACAGGTTCGCGGGACAGCAATGGGCGCAAAATTTGCGCCCAGTTACGCGAACCTGTTTGTAGCTGTGTGGGAAAACAACTATATATGGACCAACAATCCGTTTCTCCAATTTTTGCATCTGTGGTATAGATACATTGATGACGTGTTGTTCATCTGGACAGGACCCCAAGACCAACTCATCCTATTCCTCAAACATATCAATTCGAACCATCTGAACCTACATTTCACTGCAAACACTAGTACAAACACCATTAACTTTCTGGACCTACAGATTTACATTCATCAAAACCAAATAGAAACTAAAACATTTTTCAAAGAAGTTGATTCCAACTCGTTTATTCCATCAACAAGTAGCCACCACAATAATTGGCTGCGCAATATACCGAAAGGCCAATTCACAAGAATTAGGCGTAACTGTTCCAAAATAGAGGAGTTCGATAACCAGGCAGAACTACTTAAGAGCAGGTTTCTTGAGAGGAACTACAATCAGGATACAGTTGAACAGGCCCTAGCAACCGTCAGGGAAATAGATAGGACTAGCATTCTTTGTAAAAAGAATGCCCCAGTTGCTGAATTCAATGTCCCGTTTATCAACCAGTACAGTAAGGATTCAAAAAGAGTCGAGCACATCATCCAGAAGCACTGGAAGATACTTTTGGGAGACGAAAAACTCAAAGAAATCCTCCCAAATAAACCAAGGTTCATCTACACTAAAGCAAACAGTCTCAAGAACCAACTTGTGCATAGCACCATACCACCAAACAAACCAAACACAGGCGAGACTTGGCTTAAAGAGAAAACTAATGGTTTTTTTCACTGTACTAGATGTGCAGCGTGCAAGGTTAGCACCATAAGGCACACAAAACCATCTACCCTTTACACCTCAACAACCACAAGAGAAACGTTTCCCATTAAGGATAAAATTACGTGTGACACCACGGGGGTTATTTACCTCCTACAATGCCCCTGTGGGTTACAATATATTGGGAGAACCATTAGAAAACTCCACGTCAGAATCTCCGAACATCATAGAAACATCAGAAAGGGCTATGAAAAACATAGTGTCTCAGACCATTTTGCCAAACATCATTCCAAGGACCCATCACAATTGCAATTTATGGGTATTAAAAAAGTCATCAAGCAATGGAGAGGGGGAGATTACATAAAATCCATATCAAGAGAAGAGTCCAAACAAATCTATCTTATGAAGACTCTCACACCAGAGGGGCTTAACATTGACTTTGAATTAGGCCAATTCCTCTGAGATCCCCCTTTGTGTAACCCTCATACCCTGGTCCTATATAATCAGTCACCAATAACTGCTTAGATTGCACATTAACAGCTTTCTACCATTACCACTATACCCCCCAATTTGTATTATTTGTGGGAAACCCGAGTATCCAATACAACTGTACGGTTACACATCATTGGTACTATCCACAACCAATGCCCACAAAGTCACCCAACCACCCAAATCACCAATACTAGTCTAGAATGTGAGGGCGATATGTATGAATGTATGCCTATTCACTGGTACATAACGCAACATGATGACTACTGTTCACTTTTGCAAATACTTACCAATATGAAGTCACCAATCAATACCACTATTCCCTGCAGCATCTGGAGATGCAAATTGTACATCGCAATACCACATATGGGACTGTATTATCCGTAACGGAATTAAATTACTCATGATCCTTGTTCTTACAAGATATATATCTTCCCTGGGGTCAATATTAACAAGACTATTAGTCTATAAGAAAAACACAAAACACAAACGCTGTTTTGTTGCCATTTATCTAATTACCAATCTACGGTTCATTACCAGCTTATTCAATGTAACCACAGCTTTAATAGAATGAACACTAATGACCAATATGAAAGATAAGACTATAAACAGCTGGTCCAGTATAAGAGGAGGACAAAGTCTCTCTACTAGAATCCCCCCCATTGGATGAGGGACCCGTCTGTCAAAAGATGGGATCTATGGCAACATGGAAAAAGAAATAACCTATCAGCAGCCTGCTTGAAAATGGGCGCCTATTTAAAACGAATGCCCCCCCCCCCTCCTTCACAATCCCTGAGGAAGCCCCAAGGTGAAACGCGTAGGATTGTATCTGCACATCTATATACCTTCAGTTCTTTGAAGTCCGCTTTGAGAACAACCTAATTCAAATCCGCCGCTACGAGCGACGGCATCACGGCCGCATGCGCATGCGCAACACCATCTACCAAGACACCTCCGTCAGGCAGCAGGACGCGAGAACATCTCCACGGCAACGGGCCCAAAAACTAAAGGGAGCGCCTTAGGTACGGACTAACTACATGTATGTGAACTGCAATCTGCCTCACTAAGGGTAAGTCTGTTTACCAGTCTCCGTATTTGGGCTCACCCGTTGGACCTGTCCGCAACCAATCACCAACCTTACTAGGATTTGCCTTTGGAACATATCCATTTACACTGGGGGACATTCAACTGTCTGCAATATCCCATTTGCTGTCTATTTTCACCCAGGAGAAATGGATCTATGAGGTTTACACTTGACATTGCTACTAGCATCCACGAGTGCGTGTTTGACCTGTGGGCTGATCACCCAGTCTTGTCACACGCATAATCAACTAGACCAACTATCAGGCGATCTATTAGCACCATCAGGACTACTAATGCCAATTGGCCCAATTATTATTCATATAAGCTTGTTTTATATACTTGTTGTATGCATTGTGCTGACCTACCATATAAGTCAATTCAATTTATCATTGTTATATGTGTACAATATCAGTTGTATATGCTAGTCCATATATACTTTACAATAAACAGCATTTGTTTTTTACATGGTATCACTATTCATGCGCCCAGGGACTAGCAAACCATAACTACTGTGTAGAAATCTGGCACTTACACCCGTCTGCACCTAGAACAGGGGAGGGAAGGAGCGTTCTAATGTAGGTCAAGCACAGTACAGTACAGGCATGTTTACGAAAATGCGGATCATGCAGACCCGTGTAAACGCACACATACAACTGTTAGAAAGTGTATTTTTTGAGCTTTCTACAGGGCTCGTGTATATACACGCTGCTGCTGACTTGTCACATATGGGGGGGATTCAATTGACAGTATTACTCGTGAGAATAACACGACTCGCGCACTACGGTAATAGTGCACATTATTGACGTTACTACGGTAATTCAACACTAATTATTGCTCGCCGCTCAGAGCCACGAGCAGAAATATGCATTAAAATTACCGTACTAACAGTAATAGTGCGCAGGCCGCGTTATTCTCATGATTAATTCTGTAAAATGAATTCAACCCATGGAGTCAATGCATCTCGAGACGTATACGGGTCTGCATTTGATTGAAAATACACTATTATTCTGTGCTTCTTTAGAGTAATTTGCACCAGTTTTGCCAACATCTCTGCATCATCCCAAATGATATTTAAATGGAGCCAATGTGTAAGTGGAAAAGAATTTTCACAAAAAAAATCCAAACTGCGGAGTGTATAGGAAATAGTAAAACAAACTGATAATATTTAATATTAGGTAAAATAGGCAAGATATGATGCTCATGATATTACAGTGACTGGGACATAGACATTTATGCAAAACAAAATGGGTGACTAATTTGTTGTGAACTTTGCCTTAGTTTAATGATTTTCCCTGGGTAAACAATGTTAGGTCTATGCAAAGCTAAAGCATCTAATACACTATAATAATTTTGGTCTAAGGAACATTTTGGTGTCCTATTCCCATAACAAGCTTGAAGTGTAACTTTTAACCGGATCAGTAAGAAAAAAAACCAAGATTATTTTATGTACAAAATTGGAGTAGCCTGTTGGAGAGATTTATTGAAAGCTCTTAGGCAGTGGAGGTCAGGCAAATATTAGCCAGGAGTGCAAGATTGAACTCCGCTGCCTATTTTAAAGGAAAAAAATGCAGGTGGCCCAGTGACTCAGCCCAAGTTAAGCCCATCATGGGACCGGCCCCGGGGCATATGCCCCCCTGCCCAGCCTGCCCCTGCTCTTAGGTCAGTGTTGGCTAACCTGTGACACTCCAGGTGTTGTGAAACTACAAGTCCCAGCATACTCTTCCTGCAATAAGCTGCTATATATTAGCAAAGCATGCTGGTACTTGTAGTTTCACAAACACCTGGAGTGTCACAGGTTAGCCAACACTGTCTTAGGTCAAGAATTTATCTACCAAAGTAACAAGGGGACTTTACACATCTGACATAACAAAAGATAACACTTCATTTTGTTTTGCGGACAGATTCTGTGTCCTTTTTACATGTGATAAAAGTAAACTTTGACAGAAAGATAATGTAGCTTAAATGTATTAAGGATTATTTCACAAAAGTTCTGATACACTGGTGAATTTTCTATTGCACGGTAAAGGTATTGCTCTTATAATCAGTGGGAACAGATCAACAACATTTTAAAGCAGTGACCTAACCCATTTAAGATCAGCAATACAGCCCAGGTAAATGCAGTTGGGAAATGAGTAACAAAAACAAGCTTTGAATATCATCTCATTGCTAAATTAGCATGTATGGCAGCAACCTGTCAACTATAGTGTGCTGCTGCCATATGTAAACTCATAATATACATGTATGTTTATTATTTATAGCTGGGGACAACTATAATCTTTTATTATAGCCTAAAAATGTCTCTATATATAGTTTTTGTTTCTACGTCAACAATCGTCAAACAGCTATTTAAAGGCATGCCATATAAGAAAATATATATTGAGATTTTTATAGTGATTATTAACAAGGATCTAATGTTTCTGAGATTGTCACCAGGTTTTATCAGTCATCATTAAAAGGAGTTCACTAGATTTAATAGGACAACGTTAACAATATATATATATATATATATATATATATATATATATATATATATATATATATATATATATATATTAGCAATTCTGCCTTACAGCACTGGGGTCATGGTGTGTGTAAGCCCCAATGGGGCAGGGACTGATGTGAGTGAGTTCTCTGTACAGCGCTGCGGAATTAGTGGCGCTATATAAATAAATGATGAATATATATATATATATATATATATATATATATATATATATATATATATATATACACACACACACACATTTTTTTAACATTTTTTCTAATGTAAATAGACAGAAATGACACAGTGACAACAAATTTATATGAATACACAACCTTTCATAGATGAACAAACATCTAAAACACATGACTACACCTTTCCAGCAGTGAAGAAGTGTTACACAAGCCCTGCCTGCCCTGTATACAGGACATATTGGTATACATCAGTCTCTTCAGCTGTTGTGGAACTACAAGTCACAAGAAGCCAAGCTAGAGTCCCCCTGGCAGGGCATGCTGGGAGCTGTAGTTCCCCAGAATACCTACCAGCTGTATACAGTGGCCTGTGTGTCTATATACCGTCCTGCAGGCAGGAGACACCACCATGACACAGTACATACATGACACACACATGAAGTATGTGCACCCGCTGTCACAGCCCGGGCGGGGGTGATAGCACCGATCTCACCTCTGTTTATGTTCTTCTCCCGGTCGCTGCTGTAAAACTTCCGGTTCTGATGAGAACAGCCGTAAAGCGAGACGTGGCCCCGCCCAGCGGCAGCAGAGAGAGGGGGGGGAAGAGGTTTTAGATGGAGGGGAGTGGGAGGTGAGACCGTAGTGATATGGAGGAGACGTACAGAGGAGAACAGGTCTGACCTGTGATGTCTAATTCATGTGATTGCTCTGCAGTCCTTGTACTAGTGTACAGTATACAGCCCTGTCTGTAGGACCCTAAGTCAGGTGCCAGGGACCCTGAAGGCGGCATGGTGGCTTGTGTATCTGAGGACCTTAAGTCTGGTGGCTAGCAGGGCTACCAATCAGATGGTTTGTGTATGGCATGGCTTTCTATCTGGTGGCCAGTGTATGGCAGGTCCTCCAGCCTGGTGGTCAGTGTATGGCATGCCCTCCAGCCTGGTGGCCAGTGTATGGCATGCCCTCCAGCCTGGTGGCCAGTGTAAGGCAGGTCCTCCAGCCTGGTGGCCAGTGTATGGCAGGTCCTCCAGCCTGGTGGCCAGTGTATGGCATGCCCTCCAGCCTGGTGGCCAGTGTATGGCATGCCCTCCAGCCTGGTGGCCAGTGTATGGCATGCCCTCCAGCCTGGTGGCCAGTGTATGGCAGGTCCTCCAGCCTGGTGGCCAGTGTATGGTATGCCCTCCAGCCTGGTGGCCAGTGTGCGGCAGGTCCTCCAGCCTGGTGGCCAGTGTATGGCATGCCCTCCAGCCTGGTGGCCAGTGTGCGGCAGGCCCTTCAATCTGGTGGCCAGTGTGCGGCAGGCCCTCCATCCTGTTGGCTAGTGTACTAGAGGGACCTCCAATCTGATGACTAATGTACAACAGGACCTCCAATCTGCTGGCCTACCCCCTGATGTACAGTGTAACAGCTCCCAACATACACACTAGCTATTGTTTGGACATTTGTTTTAAAAAGCACCATTTCTTTACCCCACCTTAACCAAAACAATTGTGATGGTGTTGCTGACATTTCAAAATACCTATTCAGAATAATCATTTCTTGTTCAATCAATGGTACAACGCCTTGGTCTAGCAGTTCACTGCCACATGGTGAGATGCCATGATTTTAATAACTTCATTATACATATTTTTTGGACTGTAAGATTAAATCAGAGAGGGGAGATCATACAGACCCCATGCAGATGGTGCCCAGGTTGGAATCCATAATTTGGCAATTAATGTATCTATTTATACAGATACAGACCATTAATATACATTTAATATTAGATGAAGCTTTTACATCTTTCATTTTGACATCTCTTTCACTCAAAGTGTAGCATAAGCATTTTTTTTTTAATTACTGTACTAACATAAAATACAGACAGTAAAAAAACAGCAATATTTAGGGCAATCGAAATTTGACTATTCCTGAGATAAAAATACACACTGAAGTGTCACATCAATGATTTTGAGGTTGTGAACATCTTACCATCCCTGACACCCATGTTACTATATAAGTTGCTTCTACTTTGTCATAGCCAGATTTTGATAGTGTGTCATATTGTTTCAGTAGAAATGTCAGTAATTATAAAATTAGAAGTAAGAAGTATTTTTATGGGTTTTTAACCTTCTTAGAGCTTGTTAAGAAGCTGGTTCTGGGCCGGGTAATTACTGAAAACATTACCAATATTTTGGACCTAACCAGTAACATGTACAGATAGTGGATACATATGGGTAAATGAGGAGCACCAAGCATATTGAAAGCAAGGGCTGCCATACAGGTGTATCTAATGAGTTAGTTATGCAAATAATATTCCAGTACATGTATAAAAATACTACACTGCCCCCGTCATAAGGAGTAACATAATGTTAGGAACCCCTCCAGCCGGCACAACACAACCCGGAATCTACTCTGCCAGTCAGGTGTTCACTGGAGCCCCTGATGGTGGGGACAGACTGGGCTGCAGACTGACAGAGGGTCGTGAAGTGTGTACCGGCTGGGGAGAACCCAGGCAAGCGGAGTCAGGTCCACGCAGAGGTCAAGGGCCGGCAGCAGACAGCGGTATCAGTAAAACAAGCTGAAGTCAGGGGTCACAGGCGGATAGCAGAAACGGTAAACAGGCCAAGGATCAGGGTCACAGGATATACAAGCGGAGTCAGTTCAAAGCCAAAGGTCATACACGGTAAATCAGAAGTGGTCTCAGAAGACTAGAGCAGGAACAAGCAGGTCAGCAGACTGGAGCACAGAAGCTATAACCGGCAATGAGGTAGCAGACCTCATTGCCTTAAATACTAACCCCACCCAATCAGAGCCTAGCTCTGTCAGAATACTGCCCATATAATTAATTAGCCCACAGGCTATCTATGTGCGCACGCGCCCAGCAGTTCCCTTGCTGGGACGCGGCGCTCTGACACACAGCTTCCCGACCGTTGCCTAACGGCCGGGCCGAGCCCCCCGGAAGTGACATCCTGGTCGCCATAGCGACGGCCAGGACGGAGGTAGGGGAGTTGCGGCGGCTGGGCACCGCCGCGGCTTGTAACACATGGCTGCAAAAGAAGATCTCCGTCACTCTTAACGAGGGGTGATTGTGGCATATTTGGCAGGAGCTTCAGGGACCCAGACAGCTCAATTTTCTAATGCCTGCCCTTTGCCAGCAAAGCATAAAATAGGGTATAAGCACACTACCTAGGATTATTATATCCATGCATTAATTTATACATCATTAAATAAGTGCAAGGTCAACTAAAACAGGTCAACTAGCTACAAATGTCAATCTGTGGCTTGAGTAGCCAGTTTCATTGAAAACATTACAACAAGAATGCCACAGAGCAGGATATCATTGGTTATAATGCATAAACTAATAATCACACCTGGCACTGCACGTTTATGAGTAGTGCAAAGAACAAAGACAATGGACTATCAGCCAGTAGAGGACGGTGATATGGTCAGGTGACTCATTCTTCACCATGTTCTTGACAAATGGACAGAGTACATGTGTGGTGTGGCACCAACCTAAAGCACTCTGCAGCTCCAAGTGCTGGTGTCCAACAGTAAGGGTTCTGGTGGTTCCTTAATGTTGCTGGGCATATTTTCTTGGTATGCTTTGGCTTCCATTATTCCCTTATAAAACAAAGACAATGCTAATAACTACTTAACACAGTAGAGTGTACCCTGGAATGATGAACGATTATTGTTCCAAAGCACATAAATTCATTGATCGAGATTTTCAAACTGGCTTGAAAATCTTGTTCAACAATGGAACAGTGTCGTTCCAATTCTGCAGTGTGTATTCACTCTGCAGAATTGGAACAACAATTTAGTATAAAGTAGGAAGCAGCATAACTTACCTCTCCACCTTATGGAACCTGAACTGGATGCAGGAAGCCAGTCAGGAGCATCTGCTGCGGTCTCTAGGTGAGAGATCGGAGTTTACCCCACAATGCAGAGCTGCCGTGATGTCACAGGAGGCCCGATCACACGTGGCTGCTCCACTTACACTCAGATAGAAAACATCCAACTATTAAGTTTCTCTGAGTTGCTACACATGAGCAGAAATCACTTTAGATTTGAAAATACATATTATCTACAAACCCCATGCTCACTGATGGTTAAAGAGTGGCCACCTGATGTTCCACCTGTAGCTGAATGCTCTGTATGTGGGACAGTAAAGCAGAGGTCTTCGGAAAGCCGTTGGCACAGACACCATCACCCAGGACAGCTGTCACTTGCAGTGGATGGTAATGACAGATGAAGAGCACAAATCTGAAGGTATTTGTGTACAGTGTGTACACATGAATCGGCATGCTGATTGGGACGTCTTCTTGACGTTGGTAAATGGGTAGTCATTTTCCTGTAACGTGTACCTAGCCTGATGATATGGAGTGATCATCTTCACCACATGTTGCAGCATTTGTTTCCTAATGGGAGTGGTGTCTTCCAGGATAACAATGTCGTCATTCTCGGAGCACGTGTAGCTGGCCAGTGCTTTGATGGACTAAATCTGAAACCGATCATGCATTTACGTGGTAGCTCAGCGCCTTATTAAGTGACTTTATATTGGTGCTTTTGTCTACTACCTATACAGTGTGAAAGGCCATATAACAAATGTGTTGCCGATACAGTATACATCTATGGTACATGTAGGTATTTAGATTTATTTATTAATTCACTGTGTATTTTGTTTGTTACTAAGAAATGCTCATGGTGCCGGGCTCCATTTCTTTTAGTTGAGATGTGTGCTGCATACCTTAGGCTACAACTATGAATAAAACATTGGGCCACAGAAATAACAATATTATGTCTGTTATTTCCAATTAACGTGGCGGCCTCTGTTTATGGTAATGGTCCTGGAAACAGCTTGGTGTCAAAAACTCCCAGTAAGACATGAGTGTGACTACTGAGATATCCGATGACCTTCTGGACCCTGCCAAGGTTCCTCACTGGAAGCACTGTGTGCACCATGTATCTCCATAGGTCAGTCAGCGGGACTGTCCTCTGGTGACCTTTCTTCTGTGATCCATAGATGTAGGAAGGGAGATTCCTCTGGTTTCCTCTGTCCTTCTATTCTCATCACCAGCTCATTGGACACTTCAGTTCATGTGTTGTTTTTTTTTATTCAATTTTGAAATAAATGGTACAAACTAAAGAAAACAAAACATTCTCCTGTGGTTTACAATTGGGACAATAAGGCACATTAATATAACACAGATTGTAACATAGGAAAAAATGTGTGTTGCTTAATTACTCCACTTTGAGTCTTGATGGATAAAAAGCATGCCATGCACCGGGGCAGGCTGGGGGGTGTATCTGCCCCCCGATCCCATGGTGGGCTACATTAGGCTGAGTCCCTGGGGCACCTGCATTTTTTTATTCCCTTTAAAATAGTATGCTGAGTCGGCTCTTGCCCCCCAGGCTAAAATATGCCAGCCCTCCCGTTACCACACGTCTGGATTTGTACAGTAAATTCCCTTGGGATACCTTCATACAGATTAGCACCATTTTTCCCATATCTTATTAAATTTGTCTGGGCATTTATACATGAATTTCTTGCAGGGTAAGATGTTATATATTCAATTCTCCAATGAGCATTTACTTTAAGACTTTTGTGTTTCTGACAAAATAGTTTTCCAGTCATTATTATTGTTCATAGAGCGTCACCATATTACTCAGTGCGGTACAGTGAATATTTTGTCATTCAGTCTTGCGCCATTGGGGCTTACAGTCTAAATTCCCTACCACACATACTGTATATGATTCAAAGCTTACTTTAAATCTTGTAACAGTGCCCTGAAGGCGAGTGTTAATGTCTGTTTCTGCTTCCCGAAAGGTGGACACATCCCTATATCCCAGGCTGGGTTTCCCCCTTTCTTCTTCTTGAATGGATGGTCTGGAGTTCCCAGCGTACAAGATAAGGACTCCTAACACAGCCTGCATCATCATACCAGCTCTTTCTGAGGTCTGAGGAAGTAGCTCCATTCCCCAGGGCCTCAAACCAGTCCCTTTACAGGTTAGGCGGTAAATTTATCAAGCTGCGGGTTTGAAAAGGTGGAGATGTTGCCTAAAGCACCCAATTAGATCCAGACCTCCATGGTTTCCGCATACCACCATCAGACTAATGGTTAAATAGAAAGAACCAAACTCATTATCTACACACATATTCAACATTCTAATCAGTGAATTGCTTATAATTCAGAGTATAGCTCCATCCACTAACCAATGTTCTGTGATAACCATCCTGCTACCTTACCAGACTTCAACACAATCTCCAAACGTCCTGCACTCCAGTAATGTTTGTTGCAACAGTTTTATCTATTGTAGCAAACCACGTCCTGCACTCAGGAAAAGGTGAAGAAACTCATGGATAAGAGGATATGGGAGAGATCAAAGTAGGCAATCTACAGCTGATCTAAAGTTTTCCTATGGATCAAAGAAGTTGCTTGAAAATACAGGGTCCTTTCCGCATGCAGAGTATTTTTACAGTATCAAGCTCAGTCACATGGTGGCGCTGCATCACCTCTAGAACATGGACTTAAACGTGTATCTTTAGCAGTTAGTTGAGGCAAAGAAAAGTATCCATTTGCTTTCACAAGATTTTCAAGATCTTTCTAATGATTCATTAATTTCTGAATGGTACATTTCCTAAAACCTTCTGACTAAGTCCCGAATCACCCATATCACATTACACAGTGTCTGTAGAATATATATATATATATATATATCTCAATCATACTTGCCAACATTTCATTTTTTTTTTTCCCGGGAGCTGCTAGTAGGAGGTAGGGGGCGGGGTCCCGAAAATCGCGTCATTTAGCCCTGTCACGTACTGACGCAAATCGCGTCATTTTACAGGGGCCAAACGCCGCGATTCCCGGTGAATCGCGGCATTTGAACCGTATTCTGCCCACTTCTGGGCAGATCAGGGAGATTCCCACACTCTCTCGGGAGTCCGGGAGACTCACGCAAAATGCGGGAGTTGGCAAGTATGATTGATGTGTGTATATATATATATATATATATATACACACACACACACATACACACAATGAATAGCTAAAGCTAGCTGCTTTATATGTGGTCATAAATCCTCAAAGGATAATTCTGTTTAACTATTTCCCACTCACCCCCCTTCCTCTGCATTAGGGAAACTCCTGATGTTATGCCTCCACAATAGATGACCCAATTTGCAGCAGAGACCTCATTGGGACTTTCATGTGTAATTACATCAGTGAACTGACACAGCAGCACGACGGGGCGGGCCCAACATTAAAACCTCTGCAAATCGAGTTCCTTCTGGCACAAGGCAGTAAACCCCTCCATTCATCATCATTCATTTATATAGCGCCAGCAGATTCCGTAGCACTTTACAATAGGGGGATGTACTCCTTATTCTTTGCTCTATGCACTTTTCCCTTCACCCGCTTTCATCTGTGCACATACATTGACAATGGATTGGCTTTAGGCAAAATAGATCTGCTCAATGTGGCAGGTGTGCCTAACAGTCACTCACTGCAGGGTGTGGATTGCAGCAGTTTGAGTGGCTCTGTTAATGCATTGTGTACAACTGTAACATACCGCTTCTCTATGCAGGATAGCATTATTCATTTCTCTGTCTATAACACCCCATGTTAGTTATTATATGTTGAATATACTATAGTTGTCAGTTGGGGACATTGTCACAGGTTGAATTCAGTGTACAGATGTGTTTTAATGGGCATTTATTTTACCCCTGTCTGTCTGGTATATACATCACTTGTGCAGAGTACAGATAGTTTGATCCTTCATGTAGAGTTAGAAGAACACACTGCACCTGTATTCACTGACACTGCTGAATATCACATGACTCCAGGTTACCTGCTTGGAAGTGAACAGTCCAGTAGTGGTATGGGATGTCTGTCAAAGGGTTCCATCACCAGTGTGCCAGCAACAGTCATTTAGCAATGACAGCTATACAATTCCGATAGACAGGTGGAAGATATAAATGTTGTTTGATGGGGTTGAGGTCAAGACTCTGTGCAGACCAGTCAAGTTCTTCCACACCAAACTTGGGAAACCATTTTTTTTTTTATGGACCCCAGTTTGTGCACAGGGGAAAAGGTACATTGTCATGCTGAAACAGGAAAAGGCCTTTCACTAAACTGTTGCCTCAAAGCTGGAAGCACACACTTCTCTAGGATATCATTGTATGCTGTACAGTCATGGGCAAAAGTATTGAGAATGACAAGTATTGGTTTTCACAGTTTGCTGCTTTAGTGTTTTTAGACCTTTTTGTCAGTTGTTGTATACTGAAGTAAAATTACAAGCATTTCATAAGTGTCAAAGGCTTTTATTGACAATTACATTAAGTTTATGCAAAGACAATATTTGCAGTGTTGACCCTTCTTTTTGAAGTCTTCTGCAATTCGCCCTGGCATGCTGTCAATCAGCTTCTGGGCCACATACTGACTGATGGCCGCCCATTCCTGTCTAATCAATGCTTAGAGTTTCTCAGAATTTGTAGGTTTTTGTTTGTCCATCCGCCTCTTGAGGATTGACCACAAGTTCTCAATGGAATTAAGGTCTGGGGAGTTTCCTGGCCATGGACCCAAAATTTCGATGGTTTGATCCCCTTCAGCACATTTACATTATGGCAAGGTGCTCAATCATGCTGGAAAAGGCATTGTTCGTCACCAAACTGTTCTTGGATGGTTGGGAGAAGTTGCTCTTGGAGGATGTTTTGGTACCATTCTATGTTCATGGTTGTGTTCTTAGGTAAAATTGTTGCCCACTCCCTTGGGTGAGACGCAACCCCCACACATGAATGGTCTCAGGATGCTTTACTGTTGGCATGACACAGGACTGATGGTAGCGCTCACCTTTTCTTCTCTGGACAAGCCTTTTTCCATATGCCCCAAACAATCTGAAAGGGGATTCATCAGAAAAAATGACTTTACCCCAGTCCAATCCCTGTACCTTTTGCAGAATATCAGTTTGTCCCTGATGTTTCTCTGGAGAGAAGTGGCTTCTTTGCTGGCCTTCTTGACACCAGGCCATCCTCCAAAAGTCCTTGCCTCACTGTGCGTGTACATGCACGCACACCTGCCTGCTGCTATTACTAAGCAAGCTCTGCACTGGTGGTGCCCCGATCATCTACTTTAGAAGACTGTCCCGCCACTTGCTGGACATTCTTGGGCACCCTGTAGCCTTCTTCTCAACTTTTGAACTTCTCTCCTTAAAGTTCTTGATTCGATAAATGGTGGATTTAGGTGCAATCCTACTAGCAGCAATATCCTTGCCTGTGAAGCCATTTTTAAGCAAAGCAATGATGACTACACATTTCCTTGCAGGTAACCATGATTAATAGAGGAAGAACAATGATTTAAAGCACCATCCTCCTTTTAAAGCTTCCAGTGTGTTATTTTAAATCAATCCGCATGACAGAGTGATCTCCAGCCTTGTCCTCATCAACACTCTCACTTGTGTTAACGAGAGAATCACTGAACTGATGTCAGCTGGTCCTTTTGTGGCAGGTCTGAAATGCAATGGAAATGTTGTTTTTGGGATAAAGTTCATTGTCATGGTAAAGAGGGACTTTGAAATTAATTGCAATTCATCTGATCACTCTTCATGACATTCTGGAGTATATGCAAATTGCTATCACAAAAACTGAGGCAGCAGATTTTGTGAAAAATAATATTTGTGTCAATCTTAAAACTTTTGGCCATGATTGTACGTGTATGTTAGGTAATTTAGGCTCCAATGGGGCAGGGATTGATGCGAGTGAGTTCTCTGTACAGCGCTGTAAAAACAGTGGCGCTATATAACTAGCTGCTGCTGATTGATAAATTACCCATATATAGAGCTACCATATGTTTGAAACCGAAATTGAAGACACACATATATCATGGAGTTTATACAGTGCCAAATCTGGCATGATAGGGACACGCCGACGTGTCCCACACTGCCATCTTACCAATGAGGCTGATGGCAGAGAAATGGTGGAAAGGAGAACATACTCTACTTTACAGTCATTGCAAACATCCACTTTGTAGACACAGACTTGGGCACTGCCCTTGTGTCTCTCCAGAGAGACCTCTGTCAGTTGCAGTCTCACACACAAGTGTGCGACTGATGTACAAGTTCTGACATTTACCACATATAGACACTCGCAATACACACTGGTAACAAATGTGCAACCTGTTTCCACATGCAGAAATATGCAACACACCTCACCTAAGCATATACATATACTTTCTTATGCTTTCATCTCCATAGAGATCAATGGCCACCTAAAACAGCAATATTTATGACATAGTTACTGCAAGATAAAAGCAACCTGAAACCTATAAATAACAATAAAACATAAAAAAAAAAGTTATTATAGACATCAGATGTTTATTAAAACTAAATTAGGCAATAGATCCATATCCAAGGTATACAGTATACACTATGAGGACATACAAACATACACGATTTAAAGCAATTAACCGTTCAGGTGCTGGGTGGCCTGCAGAAGGCAATAAAGATACAGTGGAGCCAGTTTTTTGTTATCCAAGATGATACATTTTTGGTGGAAAGTTGTGTTAGGCACCCAGTTTCTGAAAACAAAGGAGATTTCGCTTTATTTGAATTGATAGAAATGTAACAGACTAATAGCATATATGTAAAGGTGGTAAAAAAAAATATCAAGATCAATGTGTGGAAATAAAAAAACAAGCTGCCGTTAAAATGAGCAGATACAAAAGAGCTACAAAGCCTAAAATAAAGGGTCCACTCAATTTCTATTAAATTGTTATCCTCCAATTGATATGGTTTGCAAACACTATTTATTTTTCTGCTCTCTTGCACTTGAAAACAACATTTTTTACGTGCCCACTCTCCCAGAATTTCCATCACCCTCCCGAATTCCAGGTAGGTCTCCTGCACTCTGGGAGAGTAGGCCATTCTCCCGCAACCTCCCCCACTTCCAAGTGAAGTGGGCAGGACTGGAGCCTCCACAACGGGATTCTCGGTGAACCCTGTTGTTTTAACTCTGCGCCCCCTTCCCCCCACGGTAAAATGATGCATTTGCTTAATGGCCCACACCCATCCATCCTCACACCCCAGGGAGGAATAATAAAAAGTCAGTTAGTATGTTTAAAATGCAGCAGCTTTTCTGTACAGTCAATGGTTTTGCAGAGTGCAGCAACATTTATGAAAACAAATATACAAAAAAAGCAACGCACCAAAAGACAACAGTCTTGTCTGCCTTGTTCTGTTGTAGTGAATAGTGAATGAAGCTGCTACAGGTCAGCTTACAATTTTAGTACAGATTTACCAAGAGGCAGCAGAGTTAATAAATAATAATTTGCAAATCACACTATCAATTAGGGAGCATTAAGGATAAATGCGTGGATTTCCACAATACAAAGACATGGGGGTATATTTACTAAACTACGGGTTTGAAAAAGTGGAGTTATTGCCTGTAGCAACCAATCAGATTCTAGCTATCATTTTATAGAATGCACTAAATAAATGGTAACTAGAGTCTGGTTGCTATAGGCAACATCTCCACTTTCTCAAACCCGCAGTTTAGTAAATATACCCCCCATGGTCTCCAACTACTTTATCCATTTCTGGACTTTCCAAGCTAATGTCGCCCTTTTCTAAGCTTAACGTGGAGAAATGGTTCATCTACAATGAGACCAGTAGACACGACTTTATGGAGTGCGTCCACGGCTTTAAACAAGCATGTGTTATCAATGCGGTCACAATGATTTTGCACATACATATTCTAAACCTTGTATAACTGTGATATGCCACCATCATTCCAGGGTCTAGAGCCGGAACAGAGGTGGTTTCACGTTTACTTATAAAAGAAAATAATCAGAAACTTTTTTTTGTTTTTGTTTTATAGGTAAACTTTTTCTTACCCTGCTATGTTGGTTATTTAGGGATGCCATTTAATTTAAAATGAAAAAGAACCCTGCAAAAGTACACCAGTAATATAATAAAACAAGGCGATAATATAGGGAACCCTGACTGTTCACGCGCAGCATTAACTCTTTCTGCCGAAACCTATCCTGTAAGAGTCCGCAGATTACTGTGGTGCTTTTTGCAATTGACCTAACACCAACAGTCTCATACACTCTGTCAATGGGTAGATTTCAGATGTAAACAGCAACTAAAAAAGGAGGAAGCACAAAATAAACCGTAACAAATAGTATTCTTTAGAAAAAAAAAAAAAAAAATTGACCTATATTATCATCATCAATACATAACTAAAACAGTACAACTGCCTGAGTGCACATCACATGTGGCTAAGAGCTTGCATAGAGGGGCTTGAAGTGAACCGTTTGTAGAGGGCACAGACAGCATGCATGCAGACGGGAGGGTGATTGGTTGATGGTCAGGAGTGACGGGCTGAGATTGTCACAGGCTTCTCTTCTCCTTCTCTTCTCCTGGTCTTGCAGATTGCTGGGTCTAGAAGCTGGAGGGGACAGGGGGAATGGGGAGGAGTAGGTTCGGAATTAACGCAGCTTCAGGTCATCCCCGCTGCCCAAACCAGAGTTTGGATCCTGCTGCCGTCGCACCTATACAAGACAGAAATTCTGTTTAAAGTTAAAACAGAGAGGTAGGCATATGTAACAGCTGCAAACACACAGACAAGGGGCGAGAGGGATAAAAGAAGCCAGGTGAGCTATTGAATATTAGCACAACGGAGCAAACAGGATAAGGTAGGGAGAACGGGTACACAAGTGAAAGCAGATGAGAAATGAAAGATGAGGTGTAGAAGTCAGGTCTAAGAAAATCAAATATGAAAGTCCTGTCACTGCCAAGGGATGCGCATGCAAGTTAAAATTCCCAAATACACCTCTGCTGTGCTCTATGTATTGCATGCATCTGTATTCAGGTAACAGCTCTGCGTCGTAGACAAAAACGAAATAAAGTAGCTTGAGAGAAAATGTTTATGTAATAAACGTTACAAGAGAGAGCGTACAAGCCAATAAAGTCGTCTAAAACGTTGTAAATACCATTTAACAGAATTGTCATATAACTATATTTGAAGAGTGGGCCCAATGTGTGTGATAATGTGGAACACCTTATTATATCTTATACGGCGTACTAGCTAATATTCTACATGAGTGACGGGCTACTGGCGGCCCTCCCACCCTTCACCTGCGGCCCCTCCTACTTTATTGGCAGATTTGTTTGTTACAGCTTGTAACACTTGTGTAACATGCCTTCTGATATGTTATTACAGCTAGGTGTCTCTTTCTTTGATTAAATGTATTGTTTTAACTTATTATTGAGATGAATTGTAATGTGCGGCCCTTTTGAATGTTAGAAGGCCCAGGAGTGTACGAGGTCGCCCCGTCCTTGTACTACAACATTATATAGCGGAACTGAAGCGGTTTACAAGCCAGAATAACTCAACTTTGATCACATACTTTTAAAATGCGGGTGTTATGGTATTTTCAAATAGATTAACCAAAGAATATATAGATCAGGTGCTAGTGATCAAATCAATTACTAATGGTGCCTATCTGGTCTGTAGCTCTCATAAGAAAACAGGCACTGTACTCCAGTCCTAGTGCTAAACAAAAAACAAATATATAAGAGCGCCAACACAGGATCATTATAATCAGTATTCTCCACAGAAAATTTTGCCAGCCGGGTGGGGGCACTTGTAGTACTTTGCAATAATACTGAAAAATGTTGGAGGTTTTTGCCCACAGCTGCCAGGACTGGTCGGACTGGTGGTCAGTGGTCTAACACACGCAGCTGGTTGTAGTGCTCACATAGTGCCTGTTCTAGTAGGAGAAACAATGGCTTATTCTATTGTAATAGGACTCTGTAGGGCTCCAAGAGCCAGGTCTCAAGTAAAAACAGCCGGGTGGAGCACCCGGGAAATAGGTGAGGGGAGAACACTGATAATAATAATATACAATATTTATTAAAAAGTTATACTATGTCGCATTCTCTGGTGCCGGCGGTACGGGGGGTGGAATACAAGGCTAGAGGAATTTCTGATCACTCGCCTCTTCTTCTGAATATTGACTTTGCTATTGTTAGAGGTCAGTCCTTTTGGAAGTTGAACCCCTTCTGGCTCTCCTTGATGGGTACAGGGGCAACATTGGTGGCTCAGTGGGAAGGGTTTTTCATGGATAACTCTGGTACAGCACGACCCCCTATGGTATGGGACACTTTTAAAGCTTTTCTGAGGGGGACATTAATTGCTAGTGTGGCGGAAATAAAAAAGTCGTCTAGGCATAAAGAAAAAGAATTGGAGGACACATGCAAATTACTAGAAAGGCAATATATAAATTGTAGGACTGAGGCCTCAAGATGTGTTTGGCAGGTGGCTCAGAGGGAGTGGGTAAACTATGTGTTTGATAAATCTAAACGTAAGTTTCTTTTCTCTAAACATGTGCAGTATGCTGAGGGAGACAGAAATGGCAGTTTCTTGGCATACCTGGCAAGGGTTGAGAGGGCTAATGCGGCTGTTCCAGTTATTTGTGATGAAAGTGGGGCTAAGAAATTCCTGATGCCTGATATTGTTGAGGTTTTTTACAAATATTACGCTACTACATATAAGTCACAGGTTCAATATGATTTGGCCACCTTACAAGTATACTTAGATGCTATTATTCTTCCCACACTCTCTGCGGCTAGTAGGGAGTATTTGGACTCTCCTTTTACTGAAGAAGAGATTGATATGGCCATTATGTCATTCCCTAATGGAAAGGCGCCTGGAATAGATGGCATACCCATTGAAGTATATAAAAAACATCGATCCTTTTTTGTAGCTAAATTGTTGGGAACACTCGGCGAGCTGTGCGGGGCCAACGCCCTGTCCCCCTCCATGATGGAGGCAGTGGTGGTGGTGATACCTAAATCAGGTAAAGATCCATTGTACCCAGAGTCATATCGCCCGATCTCACTCCTGACGTGTGATGTAAAGATCTTGGCTAAACTGCTGGCACTGAGGCTAAATAGGGTGGTGTTGGAATTGATTCACCCGGATCAGACTGGGTTCATGCCGGGCAAGTCCACATCTATTAACCTTAGGAGGTTATATACCCTCCTACAGGTGCGGTCGCCTCCTGAGGAGAGTGAAGTGGTGGTATCCCTCGACGCGGCTAAGGCGTTCGACTCGGTGGAGTGGCTGTACCTGTGGGAGGTGTTGTCCCGTTTCGGGGTGGGTTCCAACTTCATAAAATGGGTTAAGTTACTTTATTCACATCCTGTAGCTCGGGTATGTGTAAATGGCCACCTCTCCCAGCCATTTAAATTGGAAAGAGGCACTAGACAGGGATGCCCACTGTCTCCTGCTTTGTTCGCACTAGCAATAGAACCACTGGCCTGCCTTATTCGTAATAATAAAGATATTAAGGGACTTCAATCAGAGCATAGGGAAGATAAGGTGGCATTATACGCCGATGATATGCTGCTGTTCCTTGCTGACCATAAAGAGTCTCTGGGTACTCTCCTGAGGGTGGTTGATTGTTTTGGGGTATTCTCTGGTCTGAAAATCAATTGGGATAAGTCCAGTGTGTTCCCAGTGGGTTGGAAATGTCCAATTACTCCACTAAAAGATCTCCAACTGAGGTGGACACCAAAATTTAAGTACCTGGGATTGTGGATCACTAACACCCCCTCAGAATTTATGGAACTAAATTTACAGCCTCAGGTTGAATATCTTAAATCAAAAATACATGTGTGGAGGAAGCTCCCTCTTTCTGTGTCTGGCAGGATAAACTTAATTAAGATGGTGGTGCAGCCAAGGTTTTTATATATACTTCAGCAATCACCTATATATATCCCACCCTCTTTCTTTCGCAGTGTTGACCGTTATTTGACCTCTCTGGTCTGGGGAGGGGGGAGGGCTAAGGTTAAGCTCAGCTCGCTGTGCAGGTCCAGGGCTGGTGGTGGTCTTGCGTTTCCAAATTTAAAATTGTACTATATTGCTTCTCAACTGACCCACCTCAAGGCATGGATTTCCGATCCGGGATACCAGGATCTACACTGGATATTAGTTCATCAATTCAATGCCAATCATACGCCTTTGCAGGCACTGTTGTCCGGGAGGCTCGGCCCACAGGCTTCTCCGCTCCTGATTCAGGCAATTAAGATTTGGGCAGTCAGTAATAAAATGGTGGGATTCACAGATATAGATCCATGTACTCCTATTTGGGGGGCGAGGAGATTGAGGGAGTTGGACACAGTGGTGGGGTCCAGGCGGTGGTCCCGGTATGGTGTAGTGGCTGTAGGTCAACTGTATGAAGTAAATGTTCTTAAATCTTTTGAACAGTTGTCCAGGGAATTTTCTGTGCCTAGAACAATGTTCTTTTCCTACCTCCAACTGAGACATGCCATGTACACACAATTCAAAGGGGAGTCACCAGTGGTTGCCATAGCCCCACTGAGAAAGCAGTTACAGGCTTTGAGCAACAGGGGTCTGATTTCATGTATGTACTCCTGTCTTTTGTATGAATCCACTGTAAATGACTTGAATGACCTGAGAAATCAATGGGAAATAGATATTGGTCCCTTAACAGACAAAGAATGGGGGATGGTCACGGATAGCACTAGTGGCTACACAGCATCATTAAAATTCCAGCAAATACAGGTGTTCATTCTGCATAGGGCCTACTTGACTCCTATTAGGCTGGCTAAGTTCCGCCCTGATAGCACTTCTAAATGTCCAAAATGTAGTTCGGAAAATGGCAATTTCTGGCATCTCATTTGGGAATGTCCCTGTATACAAAACTTCTGGCGAAGAGTCATACGATGTGTTCAAAAAACGGGAATTGAAGTCCCACTTAGGTCATCGGCCACTTGTTTATTTGGGCTCCGTCTGAAGGGAAAGGTCAACAAGCTGACAAAAATTTATATTTCCCAGTTGTTTATGGTGGCTAAGGTTAGCATAGCCCGCTTATGGTTAGCCTCGACGAGCCCCACAATTAAGAGTTGGAAAATCCTGGTAAATGCCACTATAGGGCATGAAAGATTTGTTTACACGAGCAGGCAGGCATTGCCAAAGTTTGAGAATATATGGTACAGGTGGGTGGAGTCTCCATTTTATTTTGTATCCTCTAGTCATGATGTCCCGAATACATGAGGGTCTGGTTCCCCTGGATTACATAATAACAATAATAAAGTTGATAACAAAAAGCAGAGCCCCGCCTCTGCAGAGTACGTATGCAAGAGTATTTACGATGTATATTCCTAATTAAGTATTGTACAAATGTTATCATTATGCGATACTGGTGTCTTACAATTTAACCAATATTTTATATTCAATATTGACATATTTGCGACTGTATTTTCTTTCTTCTGTATTTGTTTATTTTTTTGTTTTGTTGTTGGTATGTATGTACCTTGAAAATTTCCAATAAAAAATACTGGATTTAAAAAAAAAAAAAAAGTTATACTATAATAGATCAATATTCCATATCAAATAATTGCATAACACCTGCCTTAATGTTAGCAGTGTAGCCTAGAACTTGATTTGTGAACATTGAGACATATTTTAGGCAGGTTTTATGCAATTATTTGATATCTATATGAATAGTCATTCATGAATTTTGGGCTACGATCACGAAAAGTCAGTCATGTTGAGCGACACGTAATATTGATCTACTGTTACTGTATAACTTTTTAATACATTTTGTATATTTTTATTATCTGGTGTTAGCGCTCTTATAGACTTGTTTTTTCAACTAGAGGAATGTTTCACATATATATTTTGCACATTTGTGATGGACTGAGCAGGACTCAAATGAGTAAATGGGGAAAAATTTCAATGTTCAGATGCACTTCAAACTTGACTAAACATGGACATAAAGAAAGGATTACAATAAGTGCTCAAACCCCAGTGTAATGCTCCTAACAAAACTGGAATTGTAAACAAGTTCTATGTAATTTCAAGGTAACCAAGGAAAGGCAAGTCGGTACATGCTCTTTACATGTACTTTTCTTTGTTTTATTGCTTCAGTTCTTAACATAGCATGTTATTTTCCAATGTATAAAACCCAATTCAAAGTGCGCCAATAGGTGCATAATATATATATATATATATATATATATATATATATATATATATATATATATATATATATATATATATTAAACTAACAGTCTTTGTTTCAATTCCCATCTTCAGCACTGAAAAATGGCACTAAAAACACAATTGTCAAAGTGGAGTATGAACTAGGATAATGTAGGTTAAGGTCAGATCTTAGGCATTATGTGAAGAGATATGTTAATTGAGAGGAAGCAGAAAAAGTCCGCAGGCCAACTCTGCAGAATCTTCAATATAAAATCTGCAATCCTACATCTGAACAGTAGGGGGGGCTGCAATCCATTTATCACCAATAGTATATTTTTTCCAAACTGAAATCACAAGCTGACACATTGTGGTATGAAAAGGGGCTGAGCGTGCAGGCTTGTGGTAAAGGCAAATAATGAGAAAAAACTCCTGCAATGTCAACCACTTTTTTTTTTTTAACGGGAAGGTAGCAGAGGTTTGGTTACTAACAAAACAGGGGGATGTAGGTTTGGTTGACGGTATATTTCGCTCAGAGAAGAAAAAAGCCTTTAGCCATTTTCTATTAAGATTATATCATAGAACAAGGAAAAAGTAAAACTAGACCAGACAGACTGAATGTGGAAAAGCATTTGGTTGCACCCTAGATGTTGGTAAACCGTAAATCCCAGCAGTCTGCCAGCTACTGTCTTACAGAGCATTCTGGGAAATGTGATCCAACAATGGGTGGTGCGACATGTTCCTACGGCTTATAGCTCTATAAGAAAGGCCTGTGATTGAAAAGTGCTGTACAAATGGAAATACTGAAATAAGGGTAGTGTGAGACTGTATAGTGAGCTGCATCATTCACTGAGAACCTATGTACCTACTATTATAAGACATTACCTCTTATTAGGATCTGCCCTACAAGCACGACACCCCATGAACGACTTAGAAAGGCACCGCTCATGCACACAATTAGTAATGATTATTTTCTCAGGGGTACTGACCAGTTACAGGCAGCGTGGTCGCAAAACTCTCACCTCCATTTCCTCCCGGTGAGAGCGATCTCTGTCCTCAAACTCACGGGTTCTTCTGCGAGTTTCCTCAAAGGCCTGTTGTGCCAGGGCGTCTTCGTGCTGCAATAAGAGGACATTATCTCGTCTGACAACTTCTGAGCTGCATACCCTAAGCGACACGTAAAGGGCGAGTGTCCATCCAGCCAGTGGTACTTTGTTGTCTATTACTGGACTGAATCCATGCCTCGTAATACAATGTCTTAGTGTACCAGCCACCCGGAGGTCAATCATATAACGAGTATCTCTATGACTGATCTACACTGACCTGCGCTCTGTCTTCATCGAATTCTAGGCATCCCATCCCATCCAACCTTTGAAGGTCAATCCATCCTTTCCACATGACACAGACACCATTCAGGATCATTGGAGCCTTTAAGTACACCTGAAAAAAAACAAAAAACAACGACTATATTAAAAAGTCATATTACATTAAAACATGTCTCAAAGAAATAAATCCACCTAAAACTAAATTAGTTTTGGGTCAAGTTAACCAATAGATGATAAAATATAAATTGGTAATGACCTGGGGTGCAGCATTCGCTGATCTGGTACTCTGCTGGGTCCTGAAGGCTCCAATGTTCCAGTTCTGTGCTCCTCTCTCCTACTATTACTATGGAATGGGAGCTTCATGGGGAATAATAGGAAGGTAGTAGCACAGCGCTGGACTGTTGGAGCCTTTGGGTGGAACCGATGTATCAGCCTAAATGCCAAACTAAGGGTAAGTAGTGCTCTGTCTTTTATCTCATCATAGTTATCTCCACCCAAACTTGCATGTTTTTGGCCTTGGGGGGAGTTACCCTTTAAAGACCTACTAAGCCTAAAATACAGGATTGTCAATTTATTTATATAGCACTACCATACTCCATAGTGTTTTGTAAGCACACACCTTGAGACAGTCACATATAAAGAATGGGCATCATTTCTTTACATAACATTTTGTTTTGGGTTTCCTCAAAGACAATGTACATTGGCAAAAAACAATATTTCACTTAGATTTGCACTGAATGTCGGGAAATCATCATCAGCTATTTATATAGCGCCACTAATTCTGCAGCGCCACAAACCGTCATTCCTATAGGTGGAGGAGAACCTCCTATGTCTTGGAGAGCTGATTTGTATGGAGAGACTCCAATTTCTATTGTAGTTGTTTAAATAAGTTTCTTCTTCTCATCCTCAACATTTATATAGCGCCGGCAAATTCCGTAGCACTTTACAATCGGGCTATGCTACTTTGAAGATGGTATAATTTCTCATGACTGCTTATCGTAATTTCAAGATTAAGCAATATGCATTTTCAATATAGCGTCCCTTCAAGTATTGCGTCATGCTGGCTAAAACAGAAACCTACCTTAAACCATGATCTACAGGAAGTTAGGGGACATAAGTTAAACTTCTTGCCTAAATTTTACAATGGGTGTCAAAATAACTAGACCCTTGCTTAAGTCTCTACAATCAACCTATCCTAGAAAGTACACCACATCATTCATGTTGGGAATGCCACGGTAATCCAAATGAACATTCATCCATATACAATCTACCTCTTTTAGGCCCTCCTTGTGTTAATCACCCCAGAACATTCAAACAATTAGTTTCATCAAAGTTCATATGGTACGGAAAACGATCGGGAATAAGTATGCACACTTTACATAGACCCACTTGGGAGGCAGCTTTAGGTGTTCCCAACTTCTAGAATATTGTCCTGCTTCCCATGTTGCACAATGGGTTAGACGGCATTCCCTTCTGCAGACCAGGCACTGGGTTGAGACTAAATTGGTGGTCATTAACATTCCAACCATGTCTACAATGCTGTGGATTTGGAATAGAGCCGACAGATGCTATAAAATAGCGCCCACTGATCTGTTGAACAATCCTCCATTCCCTCCTGAACTGGAGCCTCACACCTTGGACTTATCAAGGAGTGACATTCCTACTGAACACTGGCCCACCAAGTTTTTCCTCCACCTGTACAGAGACTCGAGCAAGGTTTCCTATTCCACACTCAGGTTTCTTCAAATATTCAGATCTGACACTTCTACTCCATGAGGAGATTCAATTAGCCATGAACTGTCTCCGTAACGTCCACGAGACACTTTGCAGTGGAGATTTGACAGAAATCTACGCTCATTTCACTCGCACCCCACAGAGGTGCGAGTGAAAATGAGAGGAGATTTCTACCATAATTGCCGGCAATGTGCGCTGTCTGCGCGCTACATCGTCGGCAACTGAATCTCCCCCCATATGTCCATGGCCTCATGGAGTGTTGAAGTGTTCCATCTGAGTCGCTATATTATCTCAGAGCCTCTGCTAAAGGCTTAATCCTCACTATCCATCTATAATTTTCTACAATCCCAGGAAAATTTGATTAAAAAAACCTCAAGAAATGAAGTGGGAACAGAAGAGTGATGGATGAACCTCTAATCGCCTCAATGTTTCAAAAAGCTCAATTTGCATTTGGGTAAAGGAAAACTCGCTGATATACAGATGGTATCTCGTCCACATGAGACTATGAGTGATGTTCCCTCCAAACTCTGCTACTGGGGACGAAGGCCGAGAAGGAACTCTCTCACACTTATGGTGAGACGGCTCTAAAACTCAAACCCTTGTGAAAGAAGATCTACACTCTCATCTAGACCACCAACATAGTCCAGACCGATAGGTTATGATGTGGATTGAAGGGGGTGTAATTTCTGTAAGAGGGATGAGCTACATACAAAGGGGATGGGGATTGATTAGCGGATACAAAATAAACAGGTTTCAAAATTTGCCTGGTTCCTAGATTCTCCAGCTCTGCATTAAGCATCTACAAACGATCACAAAGCACCACAGACAAACTGCAGTCAGTTAAAACATCTGGAATGTAAGCCATAATATAGGAAACGTATAAAAATAGTCAGGTTCTGGGCGCTTGTAAAGGAAAGATATATCAATTTAATATGGATAGGTCCACAATACGCTCCGGCCGGAACGAGACAGCTTAGATGTGTTAAACAATTAACATGCATCAATTGACACTGCCGAAAACAATGATAGTGGTAAAAAACACTATAAACTCAGTGTGATTGAAAATATGGTTAGAGTGCACTTGCAAGCTACTAAAATATGAAATGACAATTAATATGAACTGCAAAAAGGGAATGTAAGGAAATATAATGTCCAGAGTTGTAAAATGAAATTGGTAGCCGTTACTCACATGAAGCAGGGATGTCTGGCTGTCTATAATGCAGACAGGCACTTAGTAGCGGTCCCAGAGTCTGTGCTGATGAGGTTAGATATAACGTTGATTTCAATGATAAAAAGCACCCAGCAGAATGCCAATTTTTAAAACAAGAATGAGGAAGAAAGTTCTTCTAGTTCCTAAAGGGAAATCCTCTCCTTCTTGTTGAAAGAAAAAATGATCCCGCTCAAATAGCGTGTGCACGCTGCGGGATATCTTCGTGTTGAGATTAAATGTATGGATATCAAAATGCCTCCAATAATGGACAGGTACCCAGCAGAATATAGGTGGTGATGATCCAAATGTAGTCCTCCTAATCCCCAACGTAGTCTCTCTCTTTCTCATAAAGTTGAGGCTAAACAGGGGAAGCGGTAGTGCCGCTACGGATGAGCGCATACACGCTACAGGCTGGTCTCCGATGTGGATGTCTGTATATGGTAATGTAAGATGCTAGCATGCTAGTAAGTTGAA